>NC_033796.1:8930675-8932728 GCF_001876935.1 Asparagus officinalis
GGCCTCGCCGGTGGCACGGGCTATACGGTGCCTCCTCGATTTCCCTCTTTGGATTCGGTGCCCTCGTTCGCCGCTGATAAGCCACATGGCCTGATGAAGAGGGTTACGGACGGTCATCACCTGACATTACGTGAGCTGACGACCGATGCGATGCTGACAGATGATGCTAGGACGGAGCTACCAAAGCCTCAGTTTTTGTTCGGCGACGCTATGACTGATCCTTCCGTTCTGCTGCTCAAGGAGAGCAGGTGGCTCCGCGTAGTGGAAGGGACTCACTATTACCTTCCCAGCATGCCGAGAGGGTTCTCGATCGTTGAGCTACGGTCTCTCGGGGTCCCCAGAGCGATGAACTGGGATTTGACCCCAATTCAGGACGGGGTCACTTGTGGCGTCTTTACAGGCTCCACGGCTGGGTACGGGGTGGAGGGCTCTTGCAAGCGCGTGACGGGTCTGCGCCCTGGCCTACCGTTCAATGAGCTGCCTGCAGGGGAGACAACAGCGGTCGCGGAGACTTTCCGTCACCGCTTTTTCCGAGCTGGTGGGAGATTTCCCCCAAAGGACTTCAGAGCCCCGGGGTGAGTATATTCCGCGCCTGGCAGCGATACTTGGTGGTCTAAGATCACCGACTACGTCTTGGCTGAGAATTCTGATCTCAAGAATTCAGAGTTGTATGTGGCCATTCAAGCCACTCGACATGGTTTGAGGATTAACGCTTCTCAGTTCCACAGCATCCTGGAACTGTATTGTGCGGAAAGTGGCACATTCTTCACCCCCAACGGTGAACTTGGCATAACCCTCCATGAGATGTACGACGTGTCAGGGCTGCCTCTGGGAGACTTTCCCTATGGAGTACGTCCCAGACCAAGATGAGATCGACCAGCTTTCAGACCATTCTCCCTTGGTGGTTGAGACTCTGTGGGAGTTGCTCTGTCATTACCATATCTGTCTTAACACCTTAGGGGCGGTGGATCATAAGGGGAAGAAGAAGAGGGCTCCGGGGATCAGCCACAAGAACTGGGCTGATTACCTGTTCCCGGAGAACGATGTTAAAGGGAAGCCTACTCTTCCGCTGGGCGAGTGTGACCAGTCTGAAGTGGAGACGAGGACAGCCGAAGGGGGAAGCACCGTGACCCTTGAGCGCGACGAGGGTGGATTTAGATCCGGCACGGTCTTTCACTCATTTCACCATCAGGCCCAGTCCCCTATTTCTGGAAAGGCTCTGTTCGCGGGGTACCTCATGTTGTGGCTGAAGATGTGCGTAATCCCCACTCACTCTTTTGAGGCACTTCCTGTGGAGGTTGTGTATCCTGCGGTTTGCTTAGCCCACGGGAAGTCCTACTCCTTAGTGTCGGCGATGATAGCGTGTATCCATCGGGGACTCCGCACTCTGACGGCTCAATTCTGCCGCGTATCGACCATCGATGAGGGGGAAAGAGAGGTCATCAGGACCCCCAATCCTAGGGTGGGGCTGTCGTACACTTATCTGATGGCGTGGTTCGTGTACCACTGCGAGTGCTTGATGAGTGCCCCAGCGACTCTTCAAGGAGACAAATTCGTCCCCTTCGTTCAGCGCTTGGAGAGGTGCTCTTGGAAGTGTAAGGATATTCCCGATGCGCGGAAGACGCTCTCCCATTTCGGGCATTATAACTTTCGTCGTTTTTTTCCTTACTTCAGTGGAGGAGGGTATGGGGAGTCTCTTAGAGATGCACCGACGGCGGACCATCACACAGTTCTCCCTTGCGGCGCTTTTCGATGGTTGGTGAACATTCGGTCGGGGTATCATGTCCTACGAACAGGCTCCGTGTGCTATCTCGAGCCGTATATCCCTTGCAGGTTTGCCCGCCAGTTTGGGTACGATTAATTATATGTGGGCAACGTCAATCCCCACCTGCACTTCGAAGGAGGGCTGGTGGATGGAGCTCGGGGATGGTTCTGGACTCATGTCGGTGGTACCCACGCCCGTTTTGAACTACCTGCGAGGGATCGTGATTTGCACCACACGCTCCTGTACTGCCGGTGGTATCGGGGTGCCAGCGCTAATCCTGATGGCTTC
>NC_033796.1:8932745-8945511 GCF_001876935.1 Asparagus officinalis
GGGCGTCGTCTAAGGGGAGCTTCTCGTTCTTCGAGGCGGAGGGGCCATCAAACTGCTAAAGAGTGGTTCTCGGAGGATCCTGCCGAAGATACTGAGGGTTTCGATGTGAGTCGTAATAATTATGCGCCTGGAAAATCTTATACTCCAAGTGGACACAGAGGAGGTAGTTCGCAAGGATTTGAAACTCGAACACCGGATTCTGGAGGCATTATTTGCAACTACTGTAAAAAGCCAGACCACACCAAGTTTGAATGTAGAAAGCTACAGTTTAAAAATCAGCAAAAACACTCTGCTAATGTTGTGAGTACTAATGATGCCTCTGATTAAATCGGTCCTTATTTCTGCTGATGAATTTGCCAAGTTCTCACGGTATCAGGAATCACTCAAGTCCTCATCTCCTTTTGTCACTGCTATTGCTGATTCAGCTATCTAATGCGTGTCTTCTTTCCTCATCCTCCAAATGGGTCATTGATTCTGGTGCCACAGATCACATGACAGGTAACTCCAGTCTCTTTTCTACTTTTCATGCTCACACTTCCACTTCTACTGTTACTTTAGCTGATGGGTCACCATCTTGTGTTCGTGGATCTGGCACTATTACTCCTACACCTCTGCTTACTTTGTCATCTGTTTTACATTTACCTAGTTTATCCTTCAATTTGCTCTCTGTCACTTGTAATCTCAATTGTTGCATCTCATTCTGTCCCGATCATTGTTTATTTCAGGATCTTATGACAAAGAAGATTATTGGTAAAAGACATGAGTCTGGAGGCCTCTATGTTCTTGACATACGGCCACCAACTTCTATTGCTTGTTCGAGTGTCACTTCCGCTTTTGAGGCTCATTGTCGGTTGGGCCATCCATCTCTTCCTTTGCTCAAGAAACTTTGTCCGCAATATAGTAAGGTGTCTTCATTAGATTGTGAGTCGTGTCAATTTGCCAAACACCATCGTCTTAGTTCGAGTCCTCGAGTCAATAAACGTGCTAGTGTTCCTTTTGAATTAGTTCATTCTGATATTTGGGGTCCTCCTATTTTGTCTAAACCCGGATTCAGGTATTTTGTTACTTTTGTGGATGATTACTCTCGCGTAACTTGGTTATATTTAATGAAAAATCGTTCTGAGTTGTTTTCTATATTTTGTGCATTTTGTGTTGAGATTAAGAATCAATTTAATGTTTCAATTCGTACTTTGTGAAGTGATAGTGCCAAAGAATATACATCTGCTTTATTTCACTCTTATATGGTTTCTAATGGCATACTTCATGAAACTTCTTGTGTTGATACTGCATCCCAAAATGGTGTAGCAGAACGTAAAAACAGACATCTTCTTGAAACTGCACGAGCCCTCCTTATTTCAAATGCATGTTCCTAAACATTTTTGGGCCGATGTTGTTTCCACAGCATGTTTTCTTATCAATCGCATGTCATCTTCTGTTCTTAATGGTGATATCCTTTACAAAATCCTTTTTCCCGGTAAGTCATTGTTTCCTGTTGATCCTAGGATATTTGGTAGTACTTGTTTTGCTCGAGATATTCGTCTATATGTCTCCAAACTAGATCCCAAGTCATTGAAGTGTGTATTCCTTGGTTATTCTCGTCTTCAGAAAGGGTATAGGTGTTATTGTCCCAATCTTAACAAATATCTTGTCTCAATTGATGTTACCTTCATGGAAAACTCACCTTACTTTTCGTCTTCATCTATTCCTACTCGTCAGGGGGAGGATGATGATTTATTGGTATATTCTATCACATCTTCTGACCTTGACACACTTCCCGATGAGTCTCCTATTCCTCAACCTGTCTCAGACACAGCTCCTGATGAGTCTCCTATTACTCAATCTGTCTCAGTCACAGCTCCTGACATGCCTCCTATTAAAGTGTACTCTAGGCGTCCACCTCCTGTTTCATGTCCTGCATCTGCTTCTTCGTCATTAGATCCAGTCCCAAGCGATGATCTTCCTATTGTGTTACGTAAAGGTAAACGTCAGTGCACTTATCCTATTTCTTCTTTTGTTTCTTATAATCACTTGTCATCTTCCTCTTGCTCTTTTATTGCTTCCCTTGATTCTATCTCTATTCCTAAGACTGTTCGTGAAACCATATCTCATCCTGGTTGGCATAATGCAATGATAGAAGAGATGAATGCTTTAGATGTCAATGGTACTTGGGACTTGGTTGATTTACCTTTAGGAAAACGGGCTATAGGGTGCAAATGGGCATTCACTGTTAAGGTCAATCCAGATGGATCAATTGCTCGATTGAAGGCCCGTCTTGTTGCTAAGGGTTATGGTCAAACCTATGGGGTGGACTATTATGATACTTTTTCTCCTGTTGCTAAGTTGACATCTGTTCGATTGTTTATTTCAATGGCAGCTACTCATCATTGGCCTTTACATCAGCTAGATATCAAGAATGCTTTTCTTCATGGTGATCTTTAGGAGGAGGTGTATATGGAGCAACCTCCTGGTTTTGTTGCTCAGGGAGAGTCAAGGCGAGTCTGTCGTCTTCGAAAATCTTTATATGGTTTGAAACAAAGTCCTCGTGTTTGGTTTGGAAAATTTAGTCAGGCTGTTGAGAAATTTGGTATGTTGAAAAGCAAGTCAGATCATTCTGTGTTCTATAAACAATCAACTGCTGGTATCATTCTGTTAGTTGTATATGTGGATGACATTGTTATTACGGGAAATGATACTAGAGGAATCTCATCCCTTAAATCTTTCATTCATACTCAGTTTCACACAAAGGATTTAGGGGTGCTCAAGTATTTCTTGGGAGTTGAAGTCACTCGGAGTAAACAAGGTATTTTTTCTATCTCAGAGAAAATATATCCTTGACTTATTGACCGAGATAGGAAAATTGGGAGCAAAGCCTTGTAGTACTCCAATGAGTCCAAATTTGCACCTTACAGGAGATGGGGAACCATTTGAAGACCCTGAAAAATATCATAGGTTGGTTGGAAAGTTGAATTACCTTACCGTGACTCGTCCAGATATTGCATTCTCAGTTAGTGTTGTCAGTCAGTTTATGTCATCCCCAACAATTCATCATTGGGCAGCATTAGAGCAAATTTTGTGTTACTTGAAAGGAGCACCAGGACGAGGTATCGTGTATGCGGATCATGGGCACACTCATATTGAGTGTTTCTCAGATGCAGATTGGGCAGGTTCCAAGATGGATAGAAGATCCACTTCAGGTTATTGTGTTTTTGTTGGAGGAAATTTGGTCTCTTGGAAGAGTAAGAAGCAAAATGTTGTGTCACGATCCAGTGCAGAGTCAGAATATAGGGCTATGGCATAGTCTGTGTGCGAGATAATGTGGATATATCAGCTATTGACTGAAGTAGGATTTAAAACTTCAGTACTAGCAAAATTGCGGTGTGATAACCAAGCTGCTCTTCATATTGCATCTAATCCCGTGTTCCATGAGCGGACTAAGCACATGGAAATTGATTGTCATTTTGTTCGTGAGAAAATTCAACAAGGCTTGATCTCCACAGGATATGTAAAGACTGGAGAACAACTAGGGGACATCTTCACAAAAGCTTTAAATGGGGTGCGGGTTGATTATCTTTTTAACAAGCTGGGCATGATTAACATTTATACTCCAGCTTGAGGGGGAGTGTTATATATTAGCTGTCAATTAGATAGCTGTCAATTAGGATTAATTGTAATTATTTTAGTTTCCTATATTCTCCTAGTTTCCTAGAATAGCTTCTCTAGTTTGTATATAAATACATGTTATTTTCTCAATGAAAGATATGTGAATACAATTCTCTTCACCTCATATTACACACCTGAAGCGAGCCAATCTTCCTCTGACTAACTCCGGATTCTTTGCCAGCTTTTCCAATGGAGTCCACATCCGTTCTGGATGACACAATAATGCTCAGTGTCAGCTTTTTGTTTTTCTTCCAAGTGAGTTATACAACGAGAAATCAGCAGACGTTCGAAAAATAATCAACTAAGAACTTCAATTATTGCATGCTAACTTCTGGGACCTTTCCTTCTCGTATGAGTTAGGACCTTTCCTTCTTGTATGATTATTTCATATTTCGTACGGGGCTGTTTGGAGATTTCCAAAGGAAAAAGGAATCCATATTTGGCAATGAAACACATTTTTGGTGGTGCGAGTTATAAAAAAAACTATGTTATCCACCTGTTTCTCCAGGGGGGAAAAGCTCAGCAATAACAACAACCACCAAGCCTTTTATCTCCAAGGGGGGAAAAGCTCACTGAAATGTATTTTCCATGTCAGAGGTCTGTATTTCACCATTTTGGGAAAAATATTTCCTAATTTTCGTTGTAATCCAAACAGCGGAAGAAGGAAATCACGATGGGGAATTACTTTCCAAGATAGGGCATGTGTGTGTGTGGTGGGGGCAACCATTTCCATGGTTTCCCCTGGTCTACTGTGGAAAATGATATATATAATTTGGTTATTTAAAGGCTTATAGCAACAACAGTAAAAGAATCACATTTACAACTAACATATATTACCTGCTGCAGCTGCAGCCCTTGGCCAAATAGTTTGCTGTACATTTGATGCATCTATCTGTTCCCCCCACATGCACACCTCACCACCAATAACCAATTTCTGCTGTTCAGGTTTAGAGACGTTTTTAAGCGGTTCATACATATAGAATCTTTGCCATGTCGCGCTCAAATGATCCAAGTACCACTTATCCTGGTCGCTTGCAATAACCGTAGTCCAGCAGCAACAACCTTTTCCACAATGTCACCTCGAAACCTTATAGTCAACAAGAATATATATATTTGTCAGTTATCTTTGAATTCTCTTTTGTTCTAATTGACAATTGTTACTGTAAATGATATAAACGTGATCTGTTTGCATTCCTGGGATTTCAACCAAGTCTAGGCTAAATTTGTATATGGTGTAATTTTACAAAACCCTCCAAAAACTTTGGGGTATTTTCCAAAAAAACCGTCCTGAACTTTTTTATTCCACTAAACACCCACAAGTTTGGAGTGTCTCACAAAACCCCACGTTAACTTTCAAATCTTCCCCCAAGAATCCTCTGTCAGCATGGATTAACAAGCTACACAATTAAAATAATGGCCTGTGATGTATTAGGGAAAATTCTTCATGAACTAATATATTCTTTACGACATATTAGCTATGCACTCTAAAATCTTGTGTCTTTTATAGAGTTAAAAAGTTTGAATACGAACCTCTAACATATTGCTCTCATAACAGCAAAATCCACTTAGCAGATGTGGATATTCTAGATGAGTTATACATCCTATATACAATACAATTATCATAGGCAAGTGAGTTATAATAGCATTTTTCATTCATATTGTTTAGAGTAAGATTTGATAGAAACCTTGCATCAAAGAAAAAAATATATTTAGAGCGTATGGCGAAATATATCATAATCTCTCTGCTTTAATTTTACAAGAAAATACTTTTTTATCTTTTCAGTTTTACTTCTATGATACATAGAATGAATTATAAAATTGAATAAGAATATTAGATAATGTAAATATGAGTGAAAACATAACTAAAAGTTAATGTGAATATGAGTCAAATCACAACTAAAAGTTTAATGGACATATTGCAAGTAAATTCAGATAAAATTTCTTTACAAATTGAATGATCACCCATCTTTTGAAGACTTCAAGATACTAATAAACAAAGTTGTTGTACTAGATTAATGTGTTTATAACTCACAAATAGTAGATTATGTGGCCACAATCTGGGTTGAAGAAAACAATGACAGTATTTTAGTTGAGTGAGAGATTCTTGAGTTGATGATCAGTCCCACAAAAAACTTTATTTTATTTTTATTTTTATTCTATTTTATTAATTTAAATAATTATGATATTTAACCACGTGCATTGCACGTGCATCTCAACTAGTATGAGAAAAATGTGTATGCTTGGTACCAAGTATAAGTTTTTGTGTTTGGTAGTGAGGTGGTATATTCCCATCCACTCATTAAAATCGAGGTCCACATTCACATGAGTTGGGGAGTGGTTAGGAATTGGAATGAGTTGATGGAAATATGACACCTCACTACCAAGCTTAAATTTTTTGCTTAGTACCAAGCATACCCATCTCTCTCTCTCTCTCTCTCTCTCATCTTCCTCTAATATATATATATTATATAATATATATATATAATATAGCCAAAACTTGTGTTAACTTAAGGTGGATAGCAAAAAAGTTGTCCACCAAATTTTTTAGCCACTCATATTGCTTAGGGATCCTTGCATGATATGAAAAGATTTTTTATATTAAAATAAATGAGTGGCTAGGAAGTTTGGTGGCATCAACTTAAGTTGATAGGAGTCTTACATATATATATATATATATATATATATATTATATATATATATATATATATATATATATATATCATATAATATAATATATATATTATATATATATATAGCTACTATATATTATATACTATATCATATACTATATACGTATATGATAAGCCATCTATCATTTATCTAATTCTTCCGAATCAAAAAACCTAATCTAATTGTCCTCTGATTTAGAACAGGTGAGTCTTAAGATCTTCACAAATCCTACCATTTATCATTTATCTAATTTCTCTATAATTTCATGTCTTTGTTTTCGTCTGTTTTAATCAATCTAAAGGTGAGTATCTATAATGTAGAAAAGATGAGTCTTGAAATTTCACAAATCCTAGCACTCTAAAGGTGAGTAAGTTCAAGATTAAATGACTGTCTCATGGAGTTTAGTCAAGTTTCAGGCTTGGAACCCAACCCTGCTAAATGCTCAGTGTACTTGAGTGGTATTGATGAGGATTTAAAAACTCAAATATGCTCATATCTCAATTTCTTAGAAGGGGTTCTACCTATGAGATACCTGGGTGTTCCTGTTATCTCAAAAAGATTGTCTTGGCTTGATTGTTCTCCTCTTATTAACGAGATCTCCTCTCAGTTTCAAAACTGGCAGAATAATAAAACTTTATCCTATGCAGGAAGATTACAATTGATCAAGTCAGTTATTTTGGGGATTCAAATGTTTTGGACAAGTAATTACATACTACCAATCAAAGTGCTAGAGAAGATTGATAAGATGTGAGCTGATTTTCTTTGGGGACATAAAATGCACTTGGTGGTATGGTCTGCTATTTGTCCGGATTTTAAACATGGTGGCTTTGGGGTATATTCAGCAAGACACTGAAATTATGCTTCTGCTGCTAAACTGCTTTGGATGATACATCATAAGGACATACTATAGATTAAATGGATACATAGAAACTACTTGAGGCAGAGCAATATTTGGCAAGTGCAAAACAGAGAAAGTGACTCCTGGATGTGGAAACAAATTCTAAAAGTTAGGGACTTGTTAGCAGTGAAGCTTGTCAATATTGATATTCTTATTTCTGTCATCAATAGCTGTTGTAGTGGTGTTAAATTCAACATTTCTACAATGTACAAGAGGTTAAATCAGTAGGTTCCTTCAACAGCAATATCAGGAACTATCTGGGGTGGTTGGCACTACCCTAAACACTCCATCTTGTGGTTGGCTTCCATCTCAAGATTGTTAACTCAACAGATTGTGCAGAATGATGATCCTTAATTCAAATCAGTGTGTGATATGCACTGATACCAACCAAATAGAAACCTGCAATCACTTATTTTTTGATTGTCAATACTCAGCGGCAGTTTGGAACAAAGTAATGGACTGGGTTGGCTTCAATTGGAAATCGTGCAGCTGGTATCATCTTTCATCCTGGTTTAGTATGAGTTTGAGAGGGATTGGTTTCAAAGCAAAGCTTAAAAGGATGGCATTATTAGCGTTGATTTACATGGTATGGCAGGAAAGGAACCTTAGGCTTTTTCAGAGACGTGCACGAGACCCTGATACTCTCTTCTGTGCACTGAAGTTCACCATATACTCTGAACTTCTGAATGAGAAAATCCCAATTCATGTAAAGGAATACATTGAGAGATTGCTTTGAGTAATCGGAGCCATGACATGCTCTGTTTGAAAATTAAGAGATGTAGTTCAATTTCATATTTGGTAATGAATAAAAATATTTTTCATTGACCAAAAAAAAGGTGAGTAAGTTTATTCATTCCCTCTTACAATTTCTGTTATGTTTCTTACTTATCTTCATTGATATTTTATTAGATGTGTCTTATCAAAATGTATAGTCATTTGTGCATTAGTTAAGGTAGAAAAAGAGAGATATTTATAGTTAGAAATTTATTTAGTGAAGAACTTGTTTTCTCTGTTAGTTTCAGGTTTTAGGCTTGCCAATGAATTTGGATTAATAGGTGTATTGTTGAATATCACCCAGTTTCTGATTTGTTTGGTCTCTGTTTTCCTCATTTATTTATTATTTATCATTTATTATTTATTATTTATTATTTTTGGGTGTTATTAAGAAATGACTTATTCTGTTTACTGTATAAATGTTTCCAAACATAGATCAATGTGCGATCTTTTCATTTGGTCTATATTGGCAACTTCTCATTTTATTACTTTTCTCATGATTTCAAATTAATGATAACTAATACTCTAATTTTGATTTACTGAATCTCTTTAGTTTTTTTCTTTTATTTGTTTATTTTGAGTTATTTGTATTCTTATAAAACCTTTTTTTTTTTTTACCTCATACAGTTTTAATTTGGGGATGATGAATGATCTCATGATCATTCTATTCATGTTCTCTTATAAGCAATATCAAAACCTAAAATATTGATTTTCTTGTGTTTGCTTATTTTTTTGGGCATGATTTTGAATTAATGAGGTTGTTATTAAGCAATACCCTGCTTTTAATTCGTTGGGCATTTTGAATTCTTTTATCATTTCAAATTTTGATTTATGATATTGTTAGAAATACCTTATACTGAACTTATGCTTTTAAAATTTATGTAATTTGAAGTTTAAAGTGACCGATCTGATCATTCCATTCATGAGGTCATATGGCATTATGAAAACCCATTTTGTTATATTTTTAATAATTTACTTTATCAGAATCATTAATTAGTCAAGGGGTTTAGCAATCTATCCCTTCAAGATACATTCATCATTGTTATTTGAGGACACTAAATGAATTCTGGCCTGTTTTAGTTGGCAATACTCAACGCCAAACTATTTGCTTGTTATTCATTCTTTGAGGTTTCTTTTTATTTTTTTAAATACATCAAGCTTCTGATTTATGAGCCTTTTGTTGGTATACTCAATTTACTTGTATAGGTTTATATCCATCCTTTCTTTCGCAAGTTTAGTGATCGTTTTTTTATTAGATGCATTGGTCTCAATTCCTATACGTCATCAAAATATAATCCTGATGCTTTCATTTTCTCTTGAGCAATAGTGCATGTATTGATTCTCCTGCAAAATTTAAACCCTTTTACTCTCATGTTAGCATCTCAACTCTTTCTCCAGGATGGACTCGGCTACCTTGGCCTCTTGGATAACTTAATCACTTACTTAACTACTTACCTATTTAAAACAGGCATGTTTGATTTTTATTAGTCATATAAGTTTCTTCCTTATAATATCCTAATGTGGTAGGTTTTTGTTCCGATTCTGGATGCTTGCCTAAGTTAGATATCACATAGTGAGAGGCAGTTCTTTTCTTTTGCCTTTAATTAAAACTTGGATCACGAACAAATAAATGCTTTTTCAAGAAATTAAGTGTCTAGATTAATGTTCTATTCTATAAATAATGCACTCCAATTAATAGTATATGCTATGTTAAAATATATGGCAGTTTCATTTGAAATTTCCGGTTGATCTATGTTTAAATAATCACTTATTTTGAGGTTGAACTGGAATGACTTTGGCTTATAATTTGAAACAGAATTTTGGTTGTTGCTTAATTTCAGGAAAGGATGTTTGCATGGATAGACTTTGTTCAGAATCAATACAGGAAAAATGAGATATGCTCAAGCTGCAGAAAGGTGAAGATTCTTAAGGTTCAAATACAAATGCACTTTTTTAATGTTTTGTGTAGATAAATGTACATTATGTTCTTAGTGGCACAGAGTTCATCGGTAATTTAGTGTTCTCACTAGTATTATTTTCTTCAAATTATATGGTGGAAGAGTTGAGGCTAGCAATTGGTAGTGATCTTTGCTGGGGATGTGAAAGAGCTAATAGTGAGTTGTATTTTTTGTCAAAAAAATACCATAAGTTGTTAAAAGGTTATCATGAGTACAATTGATCACGTAAACGTGCAAATTTTAACCAAATGTTTTCTAAATACTTCCATGCTAATTTTAGAGCTTTGTAACTATTAATATTTGTTAAATTTGCTATTAAATCAACCGAAATATTGTTCAAACTTATCTTAATTCTACTTTAAAATTGAATTGGCTATATCTAATGATAAATTTAATAAATATTAATGGTTAGAAAGGTATAAAATCAACATATTAGTATCATGTGGCAACATTTAGATGAAAATTTTCACCTTTGCATGACCAAGGGGGTGCTAAAATGATAGCTTTTTAAACAACTTATGGTACTTTTCTAATGCAAACTACACAACTTGCGGTATATAAGTGACAGAGCAGGGAAATTTTATGATATATACGGGAAATTTAGCCTTAAAACTTTCAAAGCATAGAAATAACATACATAAAATATGAAAATTATATATTTGTGTACTGTACATGTTAATACTCAATTTGTCAACAATCCGATTAGAATAGTTTATGAAACAGATTGGAGACGATGATCCAAACAAATTGATAAAAGTGACATTGTGCGTAAAAAGTATACAGTAAGTAAAATTAATATCGTCTGAGGTATAAGAGAACAACACATAATTTTCATGTGATCCCAATTTAACACACAAGTCCATGAAAAGGCTCGGATCGTTTAGAGAAAATTATGGCGAGTGCATAATGAATGATATACCAAAAATTACAAGTGCACAACTAATCAAGTTATAGTATAAAAAGTTATCGATCCCACGAGGAATGTGTTTGTAAGAAATTATTAGAATTGGTTCTTATGTTGTGTGCGTGATAATTAGGAGTGATGAAAATTATGATTGTGGAGAGATATGAGGAGTGTTATGAATATGTGCAAAAGTCAATAAATGAGATTTTAGATTATAGAAATGAAGAGTGGATGTGATAAAAGAATAAATGAAATCATAAGGAAAGAAAAATAAAAGAAATAAAACTCAAGAAACAAATAAGAGAAAATAAAAAACTAAGAAAAAACGTCAAGAAAGAAAAGATAGAGGATTCAATTAAAGATATGAGAAATCTAGAATTGAATCCACTAGCTAATTTTAATTATAAAATATGAACTATTTTTTTTTTATATTTCACTTTAGATTTATTAAGCATAAACTATCAAACCATTTAAGGAAAGTATAACCTATCAAATTATCATCTAAGCAAAATTAAGATGCATGACAAGAACAACAACAAGATAGTAATTCTAAAATTCATAAGCATAACCTATCAAACCACTCTAGATAAGCATAGATTATCAAATTCTTCTTCTACTAATTAGTTCTCTAGTTGATTATTCTATACATGATCATTTTAAGTGCAAGAGAATAATTCACATAATATAAAGGAAATTAGACTAGTTTCATATAAATCTAAAATTTCTACAAGAGTTAGTTCCATATCTTAAGAAATAAAAACAAAAAATGAAATAAAAAAATAAGAACTAATTACAAAGAAGAAAAATAAAAATAAGGAAATCTACACTATAAACAAGAAATAAATCTAACTAAATTATAAAAGAAATAAAAATCTAGACTATGCAAGAAAATAAATCTACTCTACAAATTAAAATGCAAAATAAAATAAAGACAAGAAAATAAATCTACTCTACAAGACATGACTGTAAATCTAAACTAATAAGCAATAAGAAAGAAATTACTAAAAAGAAATAAAAAAATAAAAGAGAAAAATAAAATAAAAGCAAACCTTTAAATTGATCTTCATCTCCATCATCATCATCAAACAAAGAAAAGAAAATTTAAAGTGGTGAAAAAAATTCTTTTATTGATTGCAACAAAAAGATATAATTTTTGGAAGGTCTTCTTAATTAAGAGTAACACTTCTCTTCAAATGGAGTTATAAATTTGTTTACACCATCAACCCCTCATCCTCTACCTCTATTTATAGTAAACAACAATGAATGAGAGCCATTGGATGAAGACTTAAGCCCTAAGGAATTATTTTTAGTCTTTGAGCTTTTGGGCTTGGATTCTTAGGCATTTTGCTTGTTTTCTTCATTAACTCAATGTGCTTTTGTTGAAAAAAGAGATCTTGGGCTTTATTCTTCATTAACTTTCAAATTCTTCCCATAATTACTTCTCCACCGCAGAAATTCAGATTGTGCTTCTTTGTACGAATATTTATTCATGATATGTTCCGATTTCAAAGATATCATAAATACAAAAGTCATAGATCTCGTTCTCAGCTTTCCGGAGAATGTTTATTCAGCCAATTCCGATTTGATACGAGAGAGATATAGCCAAAACACCAAATATTACCGAGATGTTCAGATTGCATGATTTGTTTCCTTTTTCACTAAACTTCTTCATTTGTTCATTGATAGTATATTTATTTTTCTTGGGCTTTTGTGCTTGGACTTTTGGGCTTGTTGCTTGTATTCTTCATTAAATCTTTAGGGCTTTTGTTGAGAGAAGTGATCTTGGGCTTTTATTCTTCATTAACCTACAATTAAAGAAAAAACAACTATTAGTGGTATATTTATTCATTAAAAATAGATAATAAGGGTATAAAATTATAATAAAAAAATGATTATCAATAT
>NC_033796.1:8946147-8947864 GCF_001876935.1 Asparagus officinalis
TTTGTGTGTGTGTGTTGTTGGGGGATATGGCCATGTCCACCGGAGACAATCATCTATTATACATGTAGCCATTTACTAGCTAGTGTTGTCCTTGGTGTTCTACCCCTTTATTAGTCATGCTTCACGAAAATTCCAAACATATCCTACAAATTATTTGTTATAGTCTAAAGATACGTTTGGAATTGTCCCTATGTTAAGATGTGCATGTAATTTAAAAAATAACTGAAATTTAAAAATAAAAAACGCCCACTTCCTCCATGTTCCCAACTTCAGAGAAACTCCCACTACAAAACCCTTCAACTCTCAAAGAAATTATCTATCCTCCGCTGGCCCTTCCCTACGATGAAGCCGAGATACACCAACTCGTCCTTCCCGAACTCGCATTTTTTCCCGTTGAGCTTTAGCTGTCCGCCCTGCAACACTTCAAATACCTTCTCAACATGAACAAGATGCTCCTCCCAGGTCCTGCTGAAAAATCCCCATAACCAAAACTGTAATCTTCTATCTCCATTTCTCTGTGAAATCTCAAAGATTTTTCAGGTTGTTCCTTTGCTAGCTTGCGAGATTTCAGTGTAAAACTATTTCTTTGGTTTAAAATTTTCATGTTGATCAAGGACAGGCTGAACTTTTGCAGGTTAGATACAAGGGCTACATAGTACTAATAAGGCTTCAATATGCAGAACATGCTGTCGCCTCTGGCCTTCAGGAATGCGGCCATGGTGATCATTTAAACCACTTCATAAGATCTTGTGCACGATATGATATTGATTAAACTGCTTTCACGACCATCATATCATTAATTATTAAACACTTATTTATCTAGAGATAAAGTTGGCACTTTCTGCTCACTTGGAACATGCACAAGTCATTCTTTCTATGACTATAATTAATTTTGGTTATCCATTGTACGTTGTTTTATCTTATTGCCCGTTATTAAGTTTTTGGTACCAATTTTTGAACAAATGTGTACTGTATTATGCATGCATCGCGTGCACTGGGAGTACAAGTAAGTATTAAAATAATAAGTTGGGATTTTCCAAATTATTTTTCAAGCCTTGTAACGGGGTTTACTTCTTATTGGACAAAAGACTATTTTGCCATCTTATAAGGAGGTTTTCTTATTAGGTTTCACAAAATATGGCTTGCCAAAGGCCTAAGTCAGAGATCCTCCACTTATGCAGATTCAACTTTAGGGTGGGTCACCATTTGACCCGTATCAGGAAGCACATATATCATAAGTTCACAGGATTCATGATTTTTTACTCGCTCTAGATAATTCCTCATGATTTCAAAATCCACCAAGTATTAGGTAGTTTTCTTTCTTGTAATTGGTCTAGTTCAATGTTACTATTTTATTTGTTCCTGGACCAGAAAAATCCTCTACTAGAAATTAAACTTGACCGTCAGGGGATATAAAACACATAATTAAGCAGTAGGGAAATTAGATAAAGAGGTAGACAGGGGAATAGACGACCCAGATACCGAAGAGGAGCCATCAATGTATGTAGAACGGTTTTAGCTGTGCTACTTGAAAACTTGAGTGCATTCAAGGGAAATTTAATTATTTGAGACGAGTGGATGCATCATTTTAAGTTGTCAACTGTGAGAGCTAAGAAACGAATTAGTTAACTTCCCTAACAAAGTCCTCAAATTTGATTCTTCTTTCAAGAGTAATAATGTTAAAGCCACCCAAGTTCAGAAGCATAAAGGGAATCTA
>NC_033796.1:8947883-8958604 GCF_001876935.1 Asparagus officinalis
TTGACTGATCCATTTTCTTTTCTCTTCCAAATGTCATGTCCTTCACTGCCCAGCACTAAAGGTAGTGATTAATCCCTTTATTTATCTCTTTATCTGTCCTTCGATCCTCAGCTAAGTTACCAGGGTACTTCTATCTTGAAGCCGTACCCATACCCCTACTTGTACCTGACATGTACCCGTGCCCATACCCAAACTCCTTGGACACTCCTTGCATATGTTCATTGATTTGAGCATGTACTCAATTAAACAACACATGTTTTAATTTAGAAAATTTAGAACACATGCCAGACATTTCCCGAACGTAAATCTTACACTTCACATCCACTTCTTGAAACTCGTGCTCCAAATTATGATCTTAATGGTCATTTAGGTGTCTAGTTTTTTAAAAAAGCATTTTTACAATTTATAATCCACATAATAAAAGAAACATGACAATATTATAGGAGTTTTAATTCTATCATAGCATGTGAATAAAATGTCTCATTTAAACTATTAATTTCACAATATAATATATGTGTATATAAATATTTATATAAATACGTCCCCGTACCCTACCTTTTGCAAATTTATTGTGTCCCGTACCTGTATCTATATCAGTATCAGTACCCGTATCCATGCAACATAGATCCTCTGCTTAAACCAATGTCTGGATTTTTTTCCAAAAGAGTCGCACATTCAAAAAATTCAGTAACAGCAAAGGACTTCAAACAACAGACTTGTTTCCCTTGCTATCTATATCGTAAGCCCAGCTGCCAAACAAATGTGTCACCTGCCTCCTATAGTATTATTATTTCTCATCGTCCAATTAAATTTACCAAAATATTGGATGTTTAAAGGACAGTACTAATATTTGTATGGCTGCCGAATAAACAGCAGCCTTAAAATTTCTGCGCCGAATTCTTTGGAATCATTTGTAAAAATTGATCAAATCTAAGCAAATCCGAAGGAAGAGTGTGGATTCTGGAAACCATAAAGTCAATTGGGTAGCTGTCTCTTGACTTGCAATTTGCAAAGGACCATGTGATTCATAACTCCACAACTCTTTCAGATAAGTTCAGCGTAGTGGAAGTAGAACTGAGAACTAATTAAGTGTGCCTCATTAAATTCCGACACATTGTCATCCATTGGCCTCCATTTCTATAACGTGTCTGATCTATTGTCATCCATTGGCCTCGCCTCGTCGAAACCCTTCAAAACCTCGGGTGATTTTTTGTACTAAGTGTTGTCTGTAATGATAGTATTCGTATCCTTCGAATTTTCCGCTTGTTTAATGATTTGGATGATGGACGATATTTTGAGTAATGCTGCAATTGACTGTCTACCTTATTAAGAATGCATATGCCTTATTGAGCGACGTGTATCGTTGGCAAGTTGAATACAACATTACTCTCTGTGGCGTTGATGTATCCATTTCAACTACTTTTGTTGGTATATTAGTAATAAATAGCTCGTTTATTTTGTGTCTTCGCTGTGTCTTTGTGACAGTTGGGAGTCTTCTCAGCGTCTCTATGCAGCATACTATAGGGACAGTTGAGCTTGGTCTTAAACGAAGTTGTCTTAAACAAAGACTTAAGGCTAATAAATAGGGAAGACATATAGAGTATGATTTGTATTGCAGATTAGCTCTTGTTATATGATGACTGTGGACCAAATTACTTCCTTTGTTAGAGTATGATTTGTATTGCAGATTAGCTCTTGTTATATGATGACTGTGGACCAAATTACTTCCTTTGTTTGTATGTGTCATTGATGCACCTAGTGCTCTTAAAACCATGAGAAATTGTTGATTTAAAAATTGTTTCAGGAGACAAATTTATTCATTGTGTTCTTTATAAATTTAGTATGTTGATACCAGATAAGTTTGGTCTAAGTTTTTCATTGCAGATGACTTGCATTCAATTGATTCGCCTGCTTCAGATTTTTCTCTTAAGCTGAATATTTGCTTCACTTTATCAATCAACTCTTTAACACATGCGATTTGATCAAGGATATTACAATGTAAAATTGTGACTATTTGGCAAGCATACATTTATTAAATTACAGATTTGTGTGAGATTCATCTGAACGTGCCCTCTAAATATCATTAGTTATACTTTACAGGTTGATCATCATACCGCTCATCCACCTTCTGTTGTTCCGGCTACTCAATTGGCTTCTGCTCAACCTTCTCCGGATGCTCAGGGTTCTACTTCTTCTGCTCAACATTCTCCTCAGGATATTTCAGCACAAAATCCTCTTGCAAGTCGACTGGGGAGCTTGTTAAGGGGCTTAACGCAGGAGGGGGATATTTCAGCACAAAATCCTCTTGCAAGTCGACTGGGGAGCTTGTTAAGGGGCTTAACGCAGGAGGGCTACGACGAGGAGGACATTCGCAAGTCTTTTATCGATTTTTTCCGATTCAGTCAGCAGTGACTTGCACTTTTTAGATATTTGAGACATTGTATTGGATACTCTTTATGTTTATGATTTAGTTGTTTAAAAATTACTACTCGCATTTTATTTTAGTCTTTTTTTTTGTTTTGGCTTATAATTGCGCGTGGTGTTAGGATCTTGAATTCATTTTATGACATTTATGTTTTTGGTTGTATAATTACGTGGGAATATTGTTGTGAACAGGCTGATAAGGTGCACGAGCTGTGCACGTTTTTCCACCAACGGTTTTTTCACTAACGGTTTTAACTGTTGGTGCAAGTTAACATACTAACGGTTTAAACCGTTGGTGCAAATAGCAGCACCAACGGTTGAAACTGTTGGTGCTGGTTTTTTTATATTTTAAAAATTAAAATTAAAAAATATTAGCACAAACGGTTGAACCGTTGGTGTTGTTAAAACAACCGTTGAGGCTAACTTTGCCCCAACGCAATTTGTCCAAACGGTTTTTTTTTTTTGCACCAACGGTTTTAACTGTTAGGGTCATTATATGTCCCAACGGTATGAACCGTTGGAGCTGGCCTGTTTGGTAGTAGTGATGCATGCAATTTATAAGTAAATAGATCCTTAAAATTTATATCCATGTTGTTACAATAATTGTCCATATTACAAATGAAGTATTGTTCAAGAGTATAGTAATGTTACAGTCGCTATACTGATTGTTTCAATTGCTATAACGTTGCAATACTAATGACACTACTTAAATTAGTATAGCAATGTTCCTTAGAGGTAATATTAAATAAAAATTAATGATTGAATTTATTAAATTAATGTTATATGTTACTACAGTAATATATTACTATAGTAATGATGCTCTTTCTAGGTTCAGAGTTTATGATTCTACTATTGTAGTTGTTATAGGGGACTTTTTGTTATATTTTCCCCATGATGTGATGTGAAAATTTGGTTTAGTGAAATAAAATTATTTATTGACCAGCAAAAAGAAGTAGTATTAATTAGTATACTAATGTGACTATACTAATGATTAAACTTAATTAAAAAATAATTAATGAAATCAATATTAATAAACTAAAATTTAATAATAGTTTTGTTTGAATAATAATTTCAGTAATATTATTTAATTGTTAAACAAAAAAATAATGCCCCCTAAAAATATTAATTATTTTATTAGAGAAAGTTTATTATATTACAAATATTAGTTTTATTAGAAATAATAAAACTCCTCTCACTTTTATCTTTAAGAAAGAATAGTAACCGATACTCCTTGCTTCTTGATGATAATAGACGTAATTGGATTAGAAATAAACATCACTCATTAGTCTGTAAAAGAATACAAAATAAAAAAACCCAAGAAGTTTACCATGATATTGTAGTCATTTAGTCCCGAGATGTCACTTGTAGGCAGTCTCCATGACCGTTGAGGCGCTAATATTAAAATATATTTTAATTATATATTAATATTTTTAATAATTTAATTTAAATTAGAACAATATATAATTCATTACTATTTATCTATATTAATAAATAAATTATAAGGCAAATAAAACCTTTTCAAATTGATCTGTCAGAACATGTAAAACAAAGTAAACTGAATGATCATAAGATTAAAAGACACACACATAAATGAGCAAATTTAGAGCATAGTTATTTCTTAAATACTAAATCGGCAATTCCTCCTCACACGAGAATAATCTCTCTTTCATTCAAAACACAAGTGTACACAAAGAAAATCCCTTATAACAACTACTAAATTCATAAAATTACACCGTAAGTTGACTTAAAATCTTACAATCTCTGTCTTTAAACGATGATCATCTAGTTGAATTTAACCGCATCTTAATGTATTATTCTCCATCGGCCTCGTTTTAGTATATGTTGAGCCTCTTGAGTTGCACATCGGAGTGACCAACTTAGTTCCTCTTAGCATCAATGCATGTGCTCGCCAAAAACGGGGAGGAGTTTGAAGAGAAATGATGATATACCATATTGAGAAAATGGATATAGAGGTAGAGGAGAGGCCAAATATAAGAAAAAGTTGTAAGATTTGTAATGGGTGGGGTTATAAGGAATGAATTAGGAAATGGTGGTTTATATAAGAATGATTAATCAATAAACTATGGTACGCCATTGCTTATATTATTGAATTTAGATGATATAGTATATAAATGAGAAAGAAGTTATGACTATGGGATATGAATGGTTTGATGGAATTAATATAGGTTTAATATCAGGGTTTATAAAAAATAGAATACTCATCATGGATAATTAATAGGAGGGTTATGTCATATTAATGTTTTATATTTTTCTATCATATCGAATGAATAAATATGCATGTGAATTTATATGTGTATGTTTGTGAATTTATGTATATATGTATGTGTTTATGTATGTATGGATGTATTTGGTGAGCAATTTTGGAAGAAAATATTTTAACATGCGACACACTTTTATAATGGCATTAGATTAGATGAACCACCACCTGGTATTTTTTGCCCCCACTACAC
Organism: Asparagus officinalis; assembly: GCF_001876935.1. Taxonomy (NCBI): domain Eukaryota; kingdom Viridiplantae; phylum Streptophyta; class Magnoliopsida; order Asparagales; family Asparagaceae; genus Asparagus; species Asparagus officinalis. The sequence goes on from NC_033796.1 coordinate 8,952,779, forward strand.
ACGCAACAAACGCGTGCAGGCATTACACAGTCGGGGTTCGATGGTTATGAAGTAATGGTTTATTTAGGAAAGAGAGAGCTACAACTTAGCCGTTGCCATAGTTATCTGACTTTTGTCATGGAGAGCAAGAGGAAAAAGAAGTGATCGATGTTCTCGTGAGGATTTGCAACAGAGAAATGTGAATGCATCTTTAATTTGTCGTTGCGTGTTTGGTTTGATTGTAGTTTGCTCTTGTATTTTTGTCATAAATTAAGTTCCGCAATAAGCTCTGGAGTTTCTGTAAAGATTCCCAGCAACAGAGAGAAGTACGTATACTGGTGGATAGAGCTTACGAGACAAAGTGAACTGTAAAGACGAGGCGTTAATAACATGATGATTGGTATGGAGTTTATAAAAAGATATGATTTGTATATGAATGCGGAAATTCAAGAACTAGAGCTAACTCATGAATTATGTTTGTTGTAGAAAATTACTTTGTATTGAAAATATTTTGATCGATTCATTTTATTATTGATCAAATCAACTACCTGATAGCATTTCTTTGTTAATCGAAAAGATTATTTGATATCTGTAGAAGAACTTACCTCGACGGCGATCACGGCGGAGATCGGAGCTCGACGGCAACGGCGGAGCCCTTGACGGCGATGGCGAGGGGGTGACGGCGGGCGAGCTCGCCCGTTACGGATGATGGCGGAGCTCGAACTCACCTGGATGGGGCGTCGCTTGGAGATGGATACTCGCCTGTTGCTGAGGTGAGGGGAGCTCGCCTGCTCGAATCAAAGTCGCTTGCGGGCGAGGAGACAAGTCGAGGAAACTCGCATGTTAGGCGTGGATCTCGCCTGATGGAGATCGAAGTCGCCTATAGTGAATGCCAGCTATAGCCAGCTGGAACTCGCTGGCTGAACGTGACCTAGGGTTTCCCTATAAAAAAGGGAAACCCTGTTCACAAGATCATGGGTCCAGCTCACTCGCGATTTTTCCAGAGGCGTTTTCTCACCTCTGTAGCGGCGGCTCTTCTCAAGGTTTTCTCTCGGGATTAATTAGCTTCCGCGGCGGTGTGGGCGTATTGCGCCCCCAACAATTGGTATCAGAGCCTTTGTTCAGATTGGAGGTGGTAAAGATTCCGATTTGAGGTGATGTTTGGTTATTATGTGATGCACACAAGGTATTTGTAAAAATTCCTAAGAGAAGCAGATTTATTAATACAAACGGAGAATGACGTCTACAAGTAAAACAGTTAAAGTGGGAAAGTATGAGATTGAGAAATTCAATGGGAAGAATGATTTTTCCTATTGAAGGATGCAGATAAAAAATTCACTGATTTCGTAGAAATTGCACAAGGCTTTGGCGAGAAAAGAGAAGAAGCACAAGGATATGTCTGATGAGGATTAGGAGGAGTTGGATCTGGAAGCACGGGCGTCGATTATCTTTTGCTTTGAAAGGGATGTAGCTTTCTTAGTAGATGGAGAGGTAGCGGCTGCGGGCGTGTGGTTGAAGTTAGAAAGTACCTTCATGACAAAGAGTCTAATGAACCAGACCTATTTAAAATCCAAATTGTATACTTGCAAGATGGAGGAAGGCTCATCAATCCGGGAATATATCAACAAGTTCGATAGGATCTTATCGGATTTGAAAGACATTGAGGTGACAGTGGAAGACGAGGATCAGACACTTCTACTACTTCTATCTCTGCCGAAGTCTTATGAGAATCTAGTTCAAACACTGATGCTTGTGGGTGATAATTTGTCGATGGATGAGACTAGAACAGCGCTTCTAGTGGATGATCTTCAAAAAATTACAAGTAGTGATATGACCACTGGTGGTAACAAAGAACAAGCGTAGGGGTTCTTTGCCAGAGGAAGGGGCAATGAGCTAGGAAAAGATAAGGGAGGAAAGTCTAGATCAAAATCAAGATCTCTTGTGAAAAGACTGTGTTTCAGATGCGGTGAGAGGGTATTTCAAAGTCAATTGTCCTAACAAGAGAGTAGGTAGGAAGAAGAACAACAACAAGACTGAAAGACGAGAAGGCAAGGAAGAGGCGAGCTACGCTTCATGGAAAGGGAGCGATAAGGAATGCTACGTCGTCACGGGTGGCGAGGATACCTCCGGGAAGTGGATTCTTGATTCTGGTTGCTCTTACCATATGTGTCCAAATAGGAAGTGGATTCTTGATGGTGGAACCGTACTGATGGGAAACAATCATGCTTGTAAAACGGTGGGGCTAGGCGATATCAAGATCAAGATGCATGATGGAGTGGTTCGAACCTTGACGGATGTAAGGCACGTTCCCGACTTGCGGAAGAATCTCGGAAGAATCTTATCTCAATTGGTGCTTTGGACTCCGGGGGTTGTAAGATTGTAACAGAGAACGAAGTGAAGAGGGTTGTTCGGGGTTCCTTAGTAGCGATGAAGGGCATTCGTCACGGTAACCTATATACTCTCTCGGGTACGACGGTAACAGGAGATGCAACTATTGAAACTAATGGAAGTGGTGGAGACCTATGTGAGCACACACAGTTATGGCATAGGTGGCTTGGGCACATGTCAGAGAAGGGTCTAGATCTGCTCGGTAAGGATGGTTTGTTAAAGAATCTGAAGAAGTCTTGCATGGATTTTTGTGAGGACTGTGTGTATGGAAAGGCACATATGGTCCGGTTTCTGACAAACAATCACAAGAGCAGAGGGATACTAGATTATGTGCACACGGATGTTTGGGGTCCGGCTTCGACAACTTCCAAGGGTGGTTCTAGATATTTTGTCTCATTCATAGATGATTATTCGAGGTATGCTTGGGTTTATTTTCTTAAGCATAAGAATGAGGTATTTGAGACATTCAGGAAGTGGAAGGCGATGGTTGAGAATAGGACATGAAAGAAATTGAAGATATTGAGATCTGATAACGGTACAGAGTATACAGATGGTGCCTTCAAGGAGTTCTGTGATTAGGAGGGAATTGCCAGACACTGGACAGTTAGATCTACACCACAGCAAAATAGGGTCGCTGAGAGACTGAACCGAACACTGCGGGAGAAAGCAGTGAGTATGCAATCATATGCTGGTTTGGGAAAAGAATGGTGGGCAGAGTCGATTGCTACAACTTGCTATCTAGTGAATCGATCTCAACATTCTATATTGGATGGTGATACACCCTATCGGGTGTGGTCAGGGAAGCATGCAAATTATGAGAGACTTTAAATTTTTGGATGTACCGCCTACTATCACGTCAACGAGGGAAAGCTTGACGCGAGGGCCAAGAATATAATTTTCTTGGGGTATGCAAAGGGTGTAAAAGGCTATCGCCTTTGGTGTATAGAAGATTCGAAGTTTGTGATCAGCATGGATGTTACCTTTGATGAGAAGTCCATGATTGCTAGGGTGCCAAAGGATGATGGTGTTGAGACTGTTGGGAATTCTAAGTCCCAGGTTATTGAGATAGAACCTAAAGACCAACCAGGTCTAGTCGTGTTAAAGTGGGAAATCAGGTAGATGATGAGCTTGAGCAGGAGGAGGTTTAGCAGGAGAATATACATGCACTACAATAACAACAGCTCGAGGATAGCTTGGCTTCCACTAGGTCAAGGCGAGCATACAAGCAGGTACAAAAACGGGGTCTAATCAACCCCTGAAACATTATGGGCAAGTTAATTTGGTTGAGTGCGCACTCTCGGTGGAGGAAGATGAGCCGGTCTCCTTCAAGGAAGCTATTCGGGATAGAGATAGCGAGAGTTGATTGGTTGCGATGGAGGAGGAGATAGAATCTCTCCAGAAGAACCAAACATGGGAGGTGGTCCCATTACCCGTAGGAAAGAAAGCTATAGGTTGTAAGTGGATGTATAAAATAAAGGAAGATCCTTCAGAGCTCGGTGGTACGAGATACAAGGTGAGGCTAGTGGCTAAGGGGTTTGCATAAAGAGAGGGTATGGATTACAATGAGATATTTTCTCCGATGGTAAAATACACTTCTATTCGGGTACTATTGAGTATTGTTGCTCATGGTGATCTTGAGCTGGAACAACTCGATGTCAAGACGGCCTTATTACACGGAGACTTGGATAAAGAGATCTATATGCATCAACCTGAGGGCTACAAGGTTGAGGACAAGGAGAATCATGTATGTCGCTTGAGGAAATCACTATATGGACTGAAGCAATCTTCTCAGTAGTGGTACAAGTAATTTGACTTCTTCATGCTAAAGCATGGGTTCTCCTGAAGCGAGTATGACTGTTGCGTCTATATTTTAAATCTTCGTGGAGGTGATTATATCTATCTTCTATTATATGTGGATGACATGCTTATTGCTTTGAGAAGTAAGGTGGAGATAGATCGGTTAAAATATCAACTTGGTAAAGAGTTCGAGATGAAGGACATGAGCGCTGCTAAGAAAATACTAGGTATGGAGATTAGAATAGAGCGGGCGAATCAGCGATTGTTCTTGAGTCAGAAGGGCTACATAGAGCGGGTGATCACGAGATTCGGAATGCAAAGTGCTAAACCGGTGGTGACTCCATTGGCTCCACACTTTAGGCTCTTAGGTAAACAATCTCCCACTACAGCGGAAGATAAGGCACACATAGAGCATGTTCCTTATGCGATGTTCCTGTAGGCATCGAAAATTGTCTATAGGTCGCCACGAACAACTCGGTGCTAAGAAAAGATGATGAACATCACTATCTAAGTCGCAGAAGCCTGATTGATGTTGATGAATGCTCAAAGTGAATCGACGAACTACGTAAAGTAACGGGATTTCAGAATAACGAAGATACGGATTGATTGGGAGCCCTGCGTTGCTTATAAAAGGCGAAACACCACTCATATCCCAGTTTAATTCACGAGGACTAAATCATCGAAGCTCATAGGACTCCTCGTCGGCTTTCCAACGCACTTTGAATCGCTCGAATCCGAGCCCGAATGGAGAAGTTACGGAGGAAACGAACGAGTATGCAAAAAGAAGAGTCTCAGCTGAGTTGAGACACCGCAGGGTGTCTCGGCCCAACCGAGACACCCAAGGGTGTCTCAGCCTCGCTGGGCGAGACACCCAAGGGTGTCTCAGCCTCACTGGGACACCCAAGGGTGTCTCCAGGCCTAAAAAGCGGTCGTTATGCAGTTTTAACCGCCCGGACTTCCTTGGAGCCTATAAATACAGCCCCAGGGCCTCATTTTTTCAGATCTGGAATTTTGGAGAATTGGCGAAACCCTGCCGTATTGAAGATTGATCAAGTTCTTTAACACAGGAGAGAAAGCTTCTTCAGATCTACATCACCTGTATCTGTTCCTTAGGTTTATTCCGTTGCGATAATCCTAAGAAGAGCAATTATCTCGCCGTTGTCGAGATAAACGCTACTGTCTCTAGATTCCTTCGCGAATCGACGGAGTTTCGGATCTGATCTGATTGTCAGGTAGTCCGCGAATATCGACGTCCCCGTCACCGGCCAAAAACTCACGCAAACAAGAAACGACGACGGATCTTGTGTTATTTTAGAGAGAGTTGTAACTTTTATTTCTTTCTTTTATTGAATATTTGAATTCTTTGTAAACGATAAGAATTATAATGAATTCAACCATGAAGGTAACTTTCAGCGAAAACAAACTGGCGACCACAGTGGGAGGCAACAGCCTCGCTGCCGAGGCTGTCGTGACGTAACCGGCATTCAAGATCCGGGTGAATGAAGAGGTCGAGTATGAATTTGACCAGCAAAATTTTGAAGAATACCTCTCTTCCTCCTCCTCCAGATCCGCCTCTCTAAGCAGGCGCATGAAGACATCCTTTTCCAGAAATGTTCGCGGGACCTTCGGCTCGAAGATCCAAGATCCCATTGCCGCCGCTGC
>NC_033796.1:8960671-8962033 GCF_001876935.1 Asparagus officinalis
TAAAGAAGAGCTCCTTCATCATTATTCAACCAATGCTCATCAGCAAGAGTCAACTTAGTCGGATCCTCAACGTGATCTCCGAATAGATAACCAGGCCTCTCTAAAGCCTGAGTAGAAATGGAGTCTGCGGTAAAAGGGGCATCAGTAATCAACTGGCGTAATGAACAACGTCCCCCATCTCGTATCAAACGACAGGATTCATCAGAACGACTTCTATCAAACTGAGGAAGCGGACCAATAGCCTGCCTATCAGCAATAGAAGAGAAAACCTCCCCGCTGCAATCACTAGTAGCATGAGGGGGAAGACTGTCCGCGGAAAATTCAACTGCAACAAAACAAGGGTAGAATCAGAAAATTATCCACGAAGTATACAAGGATTAAATTCATCTCACAAGAGGGCGAGATAGGATCATCCATTGGGCAATCGGCGAGACGATTTTGAGTGTTCTACACTGGAAGAGCGATATGCCTCATCACGTAAGCAACGTGGTAACATACCCCGACCTACACAGTGTAAGACAACACGAAATCATTCCAATGTGCCAGAAGACTTGAATTGACAAAGCAAAACAAATCTGAAACCTCGATCCCCGCGAAGGAGGATGTCGGTTCTTCCTAAATAACCCGTGAAGGGGCCAAACAAGGGTATAACAGAACTACGAATTTCCTGGAACCTCGATCCCCGCAAAGGAGGATGTCGGTTCTTCCCAAATGACCCGCGAGGGGGCCAAACGAGGGTATAACAGAACTACGAATTTCCTGAAACCTTGATCCCCACGAAGGAGGATGTCGGTTCTTCCCGAATAATCCGCGAAGGGATCAATCAGGGATACGGAAAGCATAAGTGCTCACCCCCGAAAGAGAATGCTGCTGAAGAGGATGCCGCGGGAGCCTCCCTCTCGCTATGCTGTGAAAAGGAGCGACTCCTATGAAATCGCTGTCGGCGCGGAGACATGAATAACCTACAATGAAAATTAACGGATCAGGTACAATCATAAATCTGGGCACCCGAGAATTAAAAGGGAAATTAAGAACTTTGACTAAAATCCTATAAAATAAATAGGATTTTATAGTTGAAGCCTAATTAAACCTATGAGTGTTATGCATGCACGTAATGAGCTCATATTGTAGTGTAAACCCTCATGATGAAATTTTTGGCGAAATACCCAAAATACCCCTCGTATACAAGGCTAAATTTTAGTCAAGGACACACTCAAATTGGATCATAATCATCGTGTTTGTTCATCTAACATCCCCGATATCTCACAATCTAGGCTAATTTTGCAAATAAACCCTGTAGGGTCCTGTTTTGCTTATGTATACCAAGTGTAGGATCGTGACCCTTAAGAATAGAGTGCGCTC
>NC_033796.1:8963033-9010108 GCF_001876935.1 Asparagus officinalis
TGCAGTCGCCGCCTCCTTTCCTCATCTCCTCGTCGTCGAACTCCCTTAGATCCGATGACATCCGACAGCCCCTCGTCGCCAACAAGTGCCGTCGAGATTCCGCAGCCCTCTTGTAGCGCCCTAGCCGACGCCGCGCTCCCCGCGCCAGATCCGATCCGCGCTGTCGACGTCGATTCATTCGACGTACCCGAGGCAAGATCCTTATTCCATGTTGTTTTTCATTATAATGTTATAATTGTCGCAAAGTAATTATGTGCAAGATTTCGTTGCTCAGCTTGTCACTTATTATAATTTTATGCCTGTTATGAATTATCTGCCAATATTAAGCTGTGGTATAATTATCTGTGTGTGATGTTATGATAAGTAATTTAAAAGAAAATTATTTTGTGTAAAAATGGTTATTTTAAGATGTTTTTAGAATTATTATGATGAGAGAATGAACTAATGGGAAAATGAGTTAGTTTCGAATAATTATTAAAATAGATAATTTAAAATTAATTATTTTGGAAAAGGGGTCATTTTAAGTTGTTAAATTATTTTCGGCAAAAGTATTATATTTTTAATAATTATGATGATTTAAAAGAATTTATTTAAAACAAAAAGAATTATTTATTTTGGATAACAATATATTGATGAAACCAGACTGTTACTATACTCAAGTTTACATCAATAATAACAAGGTCATTAATAATATTAATCATCAAAAGATTATATATAAAAATTATTAAACCGTAAATTAATATTTAGCAGAATTAAAAATACAAGACTATATATTTTATTATTTATTTATTTTGAAAACTCAGAAAATTCCAGAAATTAGGAAAAGTATAAATAAAATATAATATAATATTTTAAATACGAGAAAAATTTATTTAAATACGTATCAAAATTCACGGTTGTTACATCCCGAGTTTTAATGAGGAATATGGTTGATTTAGAAAATACAAGAGAGTTGGGATGAGAAAGTCCATGTTCATGTGATCTGAGTTTGTTGGACAAAGTGGCCTGTTTCGTCACTTTGATCCGTGACTTGTTTCGTCACCTGAGCTTTGCCTGAGTTCGGACCGGGCCGAGATCGGATTGCGTGTAGTCCTCTAGCCGCCTGTTTCGCGGGATTGGATGCGCGTAGGGGATTTGTGAACAGCCAGTTATCCGGTGATAGGAGCGTTGACTCTGTGTGAGATGTGACCAGTGACCTGTTATAGGATGGCTAGTTACTTGACCTCGTTTCTAGGCTAGGTATGACTTTTTGTGAGATACGGATCAGTTGTATTATCTTTTCATACATAGATCATGATTAATATTTAATTATCTACAATTTGAGACATATGGTATATACATGAGGGTTTCCTTGTTTGGATTATTTCGCTCGACGTACTACGTCTCTTGTTGTGGATTTTTAAGTATTAATTCCATCTAATTGTATGACCTTGTGACTTGGATGATTATTCTGATGACTAGCTGCATGACCGACTTATTACTTGATTGTTTTGGTTGGATTTGCAGTTGCATGTTTCTTTTGTCATTAATTCGGTTACCGTATTGTTTTTCGCATTGGGTTTTCGTTCGCTCTATTGTTTTGTGGGATCTTGCCGTGCACCATGCACCTGACGTACACCTGTTTTCTCTGGTGTACGTCAGACTTAGAGGAAGAACAGGTTCAGCTGGAAGATCGCTAGGAGCCAGAGGATTCTTAGCTGAGTACTTAGAAGACCGAGCTGAAAAAGCCGAAGCGTAGTTATTCCCTCTAGTTGTTCGATGATCCTAGTTTACTTTTGTAGCATTTCTTTCCGCCTGATCGTTGTATTTTATATTCTCCAGTATCTCATTCAGATAGTTTGTATAAGGGTATGTTGGACCCGTATCATTATGTCTTGGATGATATTCATTTGTGATATGATATGTATTCTTTCATTCTGAGTTTGTCTATTATATTCTTGCTGATTGTGATCGGGGACCTGTGACTTCGCGTTGTATTTATTTCCAGACGCTTAGCGTATTGGATTGAGAAGAAAAGAAAAAGAAAGAAAAAAAAATGATAGTGTATATTCTTCTTAATCTAATACGTCGCGGGCTTGTTCACATTCCGATTCCCGTATATTTTGGGAAGCGGGGCGTGACAGTTGACTGGGAGGGGGGGTTATTGGTTGGGACAAATTGGGGCCAAGTGGGAAAATTATTCCAATGGAATAATTTTATTCCTTTAAGATATTTTGAGTGAGGTAAAGTGGGATAAAGTGGGATAATAAGATAATTTGAGCCTTTGATTTGATAATTCATGTGGGATAATTGATGATGTGGCACCTTATTAAAACATAATTTTATCTATTAATTACTTCTAAATTAACTTACCCAATTGGTTTAGTATATTATTTAGTATATTATTATAATATAAATATTATTTTACTTTATATTAAAATATAATATTTTGTACTATACTTACAAATTACTATTATTAATTATTATATTATATTATATTAGCATGCTATACTATATATAATAATTAATATAATATAATATCAATATATTATTATATTTATACAAAAATATAATATGTTATACAATAATTACTAATTAACATTATATTAGTATGCTACATTATATAATAATTGATATAATATATGAATAATATATATAATATAATACTTTAATAATATATTATTTAATTTAATATATTATAATATAGTATCATAGGATATAATGTACTTTATAAAATATTATAATATTTTACTTTATTCAATGTAATATTTTTTTAAATATGTCATATATATAATAACTATAATAATATTTTATAAATTAATTATATAATAATATATTATATAATAATATATGTTATTAAAATATTATATAATATTATAATAAATACGTTATACTATAATTACTAATTAATATTATATAATAATATATTACATAATATTATTAATATATGTTATTACAATATTATATATATGTTATTAAAATATTAATATATGTTATTATATAATATTATTAATATATGTTAGTATAATATTATATAATATTATAATAAATACGTTATACTATAATTACTATTATATAATATTATTAATATATGTTATTAAATTATATCATTAAAATATTAATATATGTTATATTTTATATATAATGTCATATATTTATAATATAATTAGCATGTATTAGTTAAGTAATACAAAAATATTTTAAAACTATCCCAATTGCCTTCAAAGTGGAACAACATTGTTCCAATATGAAGGATGAGGTAAATTTTTACTATTTGGACAAAATTTTTGTATATGAGTGGGGTAATTTTATCCCAAGTGGTGTAATTGTCTCACTAGTGTTCTAAAAAACAAATAACACATAAAGGTATTATCCTTGTTCCATTGTCCCAATGAATAACACAATGAAATAGAATCCCCAAATTATCTCATTATCCTCCAAAATATCCCAACCAATAACTTGAAATTACCTTTTAGATATCAAGGCGAACTTTTCCCCCTTAAGAATAGTATACCTTTTAGATATCACAATTGTGGTGGAGACTAACATGTTAATTTATTTGAGGAATTTTGGGGTTCGAATCACTTGAAATTACTCTTTAATTACCCATGCAGCTCACGTGGCATCATACTAATGGAGTCGTTGACAAGCATAAGTACCTTATCGTATACGTTAATGACTATTTAACGTATAATGGAGGGGAATGAGTGGCTTAAGCGAGATGGTGGGTGAGTGGCCTGGGAAAGAAGAGGGGTCTGCTAGAATTAGAGGGAGGGAGAAGGATTAAATATTAATTAAATTAACTGTTTATGTAGTTCATGATTTGGATCCAATAGATTAAAGAGTTCAAGATTTTTTTTCTAAACAACTTAACTTTAAGAGTACACAGTCGACAAAATGTAGTAAATCGAGGCTATTCCTTGAAGAATAGTATGCTTCAGAAATTAAATACGTCCAAGTGTTGTGGAGATTGTCATTACTACTTTATCTAAGGAATTTATGGGCATCTTGCCCTGGTTACTCCAAAAATGAATAAATAAAAAGGTTAATAAAATACATTTGAGGAATTTTGGGATCTGAAGTCCGAAGATGATTATACTGATTTACTCTTTATATATTATGTATATTAAATCAGTATATAGATGCAATATTCTTTTTGTCCTAGTTTTAACTATTTGCATTAATATTAAGCTATCACTCATAATGACCTGAAATTTACACTAGGAAATATATATCTACTATCAGTTTTTTTTTAAAGACAAGATGGCAGGTCTAAATACATTTTGCATATAGTCTTTTTTTAAATTTATTATAATGAACATAGTCTTTCCAAATATAAAGAAATCAAAGATTTACATATATCCGCTAATTAAAAAAATTTTAGAAACACAAAAGTATCTAATCCTCATAGTACAGGAGCTTGGCCTCATCTTGAAGCATCAGGCTCGCCCAGAAACGACAAACTTCGAACCACGAAGTTCACCCTGATGCATCAAAGCTTGCAAGGAGGCCAAGCTCGTCATGCAGACCAAACTTGTCATGATCAAGTGGGTTCAAAGTATTTTAGACCACATACAACCCAATTCAAGTCTGAAAACTTTAAAAGGGGTCTTGTAGGCACTCAAAAAATGACAATAAACAGAATAGGGTTGAACCTAGCCACAAACATGATGAGAGTCGTCACAATGACGAACCTCATCTCAGCCAGCAAAGCTCGTCGGTGAAGACAAAACTCAGTTTGACACTCGTCAGCAAAGACGAAGCTCACTATCAAAGGACGAAGCTCGTTGGTAAAGACGAAGTTCGTCAGAAGAAGCTCATAAGGCTTGCCACACAGCTGGACTTGGCCATCAAAAGACAAAGCTCGCTACATAGCAAAGCTCGCTTTGTCAAACGAACCTCGCTGTGCATCGAGGCTCGTCTCATCAGACGAACCTCGCCATGTAGCGAAGCTCGTCTCACCAATCGAAGCTCGTCTCACAAATTGAAGCTTGACTGTAACGGTCTTGAAGACCTAGTCAGTCCACGTGGGCTAAATCCAAAGAGTCGGTTACGCCCTGACCCCATGAGATCAATGTTAGACCCTAGAGAGGGGGTGAATAAGGTCAATGCTAATCTAATCCGATTTTATGTCAATTAAAAAAACTTTCTTGATTAATTAATTTTTGTAAAAGATATATGAATGAGTTATGAGCAAGAATGTAAATTACAAGCACAAAATAAATATACACAAAACAACAAAAGATATATGAATGAGTTATGAGCAAGAATGTAAATTACAAGCACAAAATAAATATACACAAAACAAACTCAAACACAAGATATGATCAGAGCAAGAATGTAAATTACAAGCACAAAATAAATATACACAAAACAAACTCAAACACAAGATATGATCACAGAGTTCGGTCAACCCTTGACCTACAACTCCGCTCCTCACCTCGAGGAGATCTCTACTATATTAACACACCCGGTTTGGAAGCCGGAACTTCTCTACACACTTGGTTTTTTAGTTCACCGAAAACTCTATAAGTCACTCACAATGTACATACACAAACTACAACCTTAAGTATTGGTCCTCACGTATCGCCTCCCTCAAGTGCTCGACTTTACTATCTCTTACTAGGCTTTACTACCGACACCAGTCCTCTTGGAATCGACTACGTCCTCACCACACACTCCTCTTGGTGTAAATATGTATTACAAAGTGATACTCACAAATGAAGCTCAAATACAATAATTTGTTCTCTAATAATGAATGAGAACACAATGAAGCTCACTCTTGTAATATCACTCACCACAACCCACAATATAGTGTATGTAATCCTTGAAGCTCAATAGGGATGTGTGTGTGATAAATGAGTATAAATAAAATCTAACAAAAAAACTAGCAATAAAATAGATATGTAATTCAAGAATAAAATGCTAGATAATTGAGTTAGGAAAACTTCTCTATAAACACAAAGAGTAGATGATAAAAGATTGAGGATGAATTCCTCAACCAAGGATGTAAGCACCTTGTTGATGTCTGAAATCACACAGCCAATAGGGGGAGGTTGTCAACCAAGGGAGGATGATAAAGGATAAAGGGGCTGATTCCCCCTCCAACTTTATGCCTAGCTCTGAGCGTACGGGGTGGACTGATGGCCTACACACACAAGGAACGTCAGGGTACGGGGCGTGTTTCCCCCGTGGTACATCCGACGATCAAGTTAGAGGATGAGTTTGAGAGAGCTTTTGGGAAGAGTCCCTGGGCCATTGAGGTCCATGCAGGGTACATTCTCATTTTAGAATTTATTTTCAAGCAACTTGAAGAAAAGAATGACTTCTTAGTTGTTTGAGTTCAAAGAACCTGAGTCCCAAAAAAGAGCCCCCTTCTTTTTCCTTTTTTTTTTTTCCTTTTCCTTCTTGATCCATTGCCTCCCTCTTTATAGGCTGTTGAGGATAGACACGTGGCTTCATCAGGGGTCTGAGGATGATGTTGGGGGATGAGTTGGAGGCTGAGTCAGCAGTAGTCTTTTTATGTGTCGGCTAGCGACTGGAGGAGATACTATTTCGAGATGATCTCGATAAGGCCCCATGATTGATTAGATGGCGTATGGTCGAGAATACAACGAGGTGTTGAGTCGCACTTATCTTTATAGATGGCGGTTAGTGATTGGAGGGCGAGACACTTGAGTACAGAAGGTGTCTCGATAACGTCTCAGGTTTGACGGATAAGGATAAAGGGAAGATAGGTTGACCGATCTAGCCACTCATTGCTTCACAGATGGTAGCTGACGACTGGAGAAAAGGTCGTCTGAGCTCAGAGTGTGTCTTGATTACATCTCAAAAGTGACTTGGGAATAGAATGAGCCGTCTCTGCATTTAAGACTTCGTCAGAGTTTAAGACTTTTGATGTGACTGATCAATACTGTGGTTGATTGATGTATATCTTGGAAATAGCTCAGTTGGATGACTCAGATCTTTATCTTCCCCAATAGGATTGTATTGGAAGGCAGATCGTTCTCGTAACTTGTTGACTAGATAAGTGAGTCGTCAGCCCAGTCAGATAGCTTGGTAGACAGCCGAGTAGCCACTGGGGGAGTCGTCTCAATTAGGAGTTGGGTGGACTCCCGAGTAGTCGCCTTAAAGGCAAAGGGTCGACTGCTTCCGCGCTTCGTGTCGGCTAAAGCGTTTGGCTTTTGGCTAGGCTTTTCAGCTGAGTCGATTTGAATTGTGACTCCATTAGGCTCATGGAGACAATCTTCTAATCATTTTTGTTGATAAATGGTAGATTACCATAACGCTCCTCTTTGTGAAAACCAAACACCAAACTTGAAACAAACTTAATCAAACTTTAAAACTCTTTTAAAACTAATTTAAAAATTTCTTAGGTTGTTGAAAATAGTTAATGTAAAGGAGTATTTATAGGCTTGAAGAAACCAGCCCAAGAATCTAACCAAATCTCTTAAAAACATTAAAATAATCAAAGCTGGAAACTAGCCGTTACTATGCAAACGACTAGTTATAAGTCGACTTAACATTGTACACAAGTCGACTTGGAAGAGGAAAATAACAGACTGAAAAACAGGCTATAAGTCGACTTGTCCAAGTAAAAAATACACACTCTAGGGCAGTTCATAAGTCGACTTATTAGTACTGATAAGTCAACTTATGAATATGCACAGAGACTGTGCATGTCTAAAATATGACTTTTGAGAGGCTTTAAAAAATAGTAAATAATTTTCAAAAAATGTAAAACTTTGAAAAAAGTTTATAAACATGAATATAAATAGGTTGAAAAAGAATTTTTTTAATTTGCATTTATCATTTGTAAAATCGCTGCATTTTGCAAAACCACCAAAATATGTGTTTGTGTAAACATGTGAATTTTTTATTTTAGAATCAAAACAGGTTTGGAAAACTTATGAGATGTTTTCATGGATTTAAGAAAAGATGTTTGTGATGTATATATGGTCCAACACATATTTATATAGAATTTGTATAAAAACATCTATATTTTGAGAAAAACCACAACTATACGTGTGTGATATATTGAACTTGAAGAATTGCACACAATATATATAACTCCTATACAAAAAAAGAATACCCAAGGAGAAAGAGAAGATGCTATACTTGAATCTTTAACATGATGATAGCTTCTTTTCAAATATAATGAACCTGGATATAACACAAACAAACATAAATCAATAAAATCAATATTAGTCATAAATTGTTTGTTAAATAAACATCAAAACAAAAAGGCCAACAATCAATACGTCAGTTATGCGCTAAAGGTCTATAAATAGCCGCAAGCAGCTATGAAGAGGCAACGACGCACGCGCAAGGGAAAAAGGGAGAGCTAGCACTCATATTCTGAGAGGCTCTTTTGAGATTCGAACCTTGGTTCTTGCGATCAAAAGACAACAACAGCCATCAGCAGCGGCTCAAACACTCAACAGAGGCTCATTTGCTCCTCTAATTGGAGTGATCTTATTCCGATCGTCAACGAGAAGTAAGCTCGACTCAAACATTGAGCGAAGCATCTCATCGTCACACAAAACCCACATTAAACAAAGGAGAAGTCAAATCAACATTCTCCTCTTATGTACTTGAGAAAGAGCGATTGTAAATAGATTCTTACCAAGCGATAGAATCTTTTCTCAATGCTAAAACAGTTAAGAGAACCAATCATTTGATCTTTTTTCGGGACCCTACAACTAACGCAGTCGCCAGCCCATACTTCTTCACCGTCATCCTGTGCTCGACCAAAGTGTCCATTCTACCCTTCCATCACCACTATAAATAGAGGTACAATTCTCAACATATGGGGATTCTGGATTCGAAATCCTGACTTTTTGGAATATCTCCTAATTATACTGCACTACACATAAGAACTCTTACAGTTCTTCATTTCCACACTCAAGTTCACCAACTGACTTGATCGTCGGAGGTACAACGAGAGAACCAAACTCCCCCTTTTACGAGTTTCTACTTTGTGCACGTTGAAAGCTACTCTACTCAAAACCATATATTCGGAGAAGTGAGCGACCCCTCACCAATCTCATCTTGAAATATTTGACTGTTTGTTAACCATCATCAACAATATCAAATTTTTATAATCTTGTTATGGGGTTAGGAAGAGAGGAAAGATTAATTTATAGAGGATTTAAGGGGAAAAAATTTCTAAATCCACTAAATATAAGAAACATATGCAACATTAATAGATTATAGGGAGAGAGACACTACCAAAGGGACAAATACCTTGAAATAATGATTGTATATAAACATATCCTTCTTTCATAGTGCTTATCCCTTGTCATCATATCTTAACCATGTTCTTTCTAAGGAGGAAGCGATACAATGATAAAATAGATCCCAAGTTTATTAAAACTAAATTTCTATATTATTTAAATATTCATACATCACTTGATTAGGTGGGCCTCGTATATAGTGGTCTAAGCATATGTCCTCTACATATTTTGATGCAATTACGTGAATTTGGATATGATCATCATGAGATGGTCGAGAAGTGGAGTTTTAACAAATGATTATTCCAACTTCGATATACTTGAAAATGAACATTACTAGAAATGTACCACTCTTGAGGAACCTATAAATTTAGTATCTAAGGTTTTAAATGGAAAGCTCTCTTTGATGAAGTGTAGAAAGTTTAATCAATGTGAATATCACAATAGGATCATCAGGAAAAGGGTTGAGGTCATTTAAACATTGAGTTTCTCTCAACAAGTTTATTTACTAATTAAAATATAACTGCTTATGAGTAAAAATAACAATTATAACCTTAAATTTTATTTACCAATTTATTTAAAAGTTACATGTTTATTTGTATCTTGCTTAAGAATTTTTTAGACAACACAATTTTCTACTAGCAATTTGATCCTGTACATGAGGTTTAAGTTTTAAGAATGGTATAAAGACAAT
Source organism: Asparagus officinalis (assembly GCF_001876935.1). NCBI lineage: Eukaryota > Viridiplantae > Streptophyta > Magnoliopsida > Asparagales > Asparagaceae > Asparagus > Asparagus officinalis. The sequence goes on from NC_033796.1 coordinate 8,972,940, forward strand.
GAATACTAACAATTTTTGCTATGATATTTTGTTACACTAATCAATGATTTGCATTTAGATTCTTGTACTAGAAATTAATAATTTTTAATATTTGCAACAATACAACTCTTTATATTAGACTTTTTTTGTATTAAACAATCATTTTTTTAGAGAAATATTTTTAGCACCAGTTTGTGCATTTTTTTTCTACATAGAGTATAATTTTTGTCAGTTTTGTGCTTTTAGTATTCACCATTAACCTAAACTATTCAAATATATAATTTTTGTTTTTTTTGGTTAATGAAAACTTTATTCATTTCCCAATGGTGAAAATATGTACATATCAAGATACTCAGTACTATGGACTAAGATTACAAAAACAAAATGAGATTACATGTATTAGAAATACAACCAAAAACTTTATATTGCCATGAAAAGTTCCCTGACCCTATTGGAAGAATGTGGGTTGTTTAGAAGGATGGTTGAGACATCATATTTGATTTCCCTCACAATTTGAACAACACTCTTTATTTTTTGTGTGAAGATCCTTTCATTTCTTTCCCTCCAAATGTGATAGATAGAAGCTGTTAAAGCCAGTCTCTTAAGCTTTTGCTTATGACCTCTACCTCTAAAACTTGCAAACCAATTTGCTAGGTGAGACCAGTTATTGGATTTCCATCCAAAACCAATCCAATCCATAATTTGGTCCCAGATGAAGCCAGAGAGGGGACACTCAAAGAACAAGTGATCCCTAGACTCCATGCTCAATCTCATACATAAACTGCAGCAGTTGTTACTTATAATCCCTCTTTGCAGCAGTTTGTCCTGGGTTAATAGTCTATCCTACATAGTCAACCAGCAGATAAAGGAGTGTTTAGGAATGTTTAAATTCCCCCAAACAGTTTTATACCATGGAACAGGGTTAGATGCAGGAGAGAGTCATGCATACAATGCTGAGAGTTTAAGCTTTGAGTTCATATGATAGGAATTGATGAAGATTTGTAGCCTGTCAGTTCCCCCAAATTCAGCCAGTGTTTGGCTTTAACCAGTTGTTTCCACATCCAAGAATTCCCTGATTTTGCACTTACTTGCCATATATCACTATTTTTGAGATAATTCCCATGAATAATTTGTGTTTGTTTTCATCTATTAAGAAGTTATATTCTAATCCTTATATATTCCGAATCAAAAACAATGATTTGTATATACTTAGCTCTGGAGTACTTTTAAATGTTAAATGTATCTTTTAGTATATATAACGATATGAATTCTTTTCGATTCTTGTTATCAAAACATTAACAATCACTGCTTTTCATTTAAAATTTTAAACAAAAAACATAGAAGATCGAACAATTATTCAATTTTAGTCGCAAATATATCTATCTTCGGCATAGAGTGAAATATACACTTACTCTAAGTAGAAAGTACATTAATAAATCAAATTTACACATCTAAAAGTCTTTAGTGCATGCCATTATGAAGTTGTTATGAATATTCTTTCACATTGTTTTCAGAAATACATAATTTATATATATGACTAAATTGCATTAAATGCCTTATATTTCACTCATTTAGTGCTTATATATACCATAAGTTGTTCTTTCGGATCATTTACATACCGTTAGTTGTTTAAATTTAACACTTTAGTACCCTTTGTTACGCAAACGTACAAATTTTCACCTGAAAGTTCCAATATAACATTCACATATTAATTTTAGTGTTTTTTATTCATTAGTATTTATTAAATTTACTATTAATCATATCCATATTCTAATTAAACATATTTTGATTATATTTGAAAAATAAACTTTTGATAACTTAATTAGCAGCAAGTTTAGCAAATTTAATTGTTAGAAAGTTATAAAATTAGCATATGAATATTATAGGAGAACTTTTCAAATGAAAATTGTAGGCTGTCTAAAAATCACTGCAAATAGCTGATCTCCCATCAAACACCGATGATGGATGTTATAATTTGATGGCTTCCAGAAAGCTACAATTTGAAGACTTTTACGTAGATCGATGAAGGTTACAATCTGATGACCTTCGCAACAACTGATGAAAGCTCTAATCAACAGCCTTCACAATCAACATCGGGAGTTACAATCTGACGACTCTTATATTTTTAAGGAGCCAAAAAGAATATTACAAGATGATGATCTTTGCAACACTCCAGCAAAAGATACCATAAATTGATGGTCTCTTCACATCAAAATGCAGAGATCCTCCATGCGTTGCAACATCTAAATGCAGACTTCATTACTACGTTTTCAGCCCAAAACGTAGAACCTTACTCGGCGTTCCAGATCCAAACGCAGAGTTCATTCCTGCGTCTCAGACTCTTAAAGCGGTGCGATCATTACATTCTGAGCCAACTGGAAATGCCCAACTCTCCGTTTTAGGTCTAAAACGAAGAGTTCGGGCCCAGAACGTCATTTTCACCATTTGACTCATTCAAACACGAGTTGAACGGTTCCAGAAACTGTTTTATCCCCACGATTTGAGGGGATCATCACCCTATCATGGAGAGATTTATGGGGGGTCGGTTACACCCTATTAAACCCTCATTAAGGAGAGATTTAAGGGGGGGTGGGGTGGTTACACCTATTAATTCCTTATAAATCACAGAAAACTCAACTGGGTTAGGGGCTAGTTTTTTGCGATTTTTAGATCTTTGAGTATTTTTGGATCTAGAGATCAGCAAAGGGGATCACCAATTCATCCTCTTTCGGTGGCAAAAAGATTGAAAGATCGGCATTCATATTGCGGAGCAGTTCTTAGAGCTTTCATCCTTGGCTTATTAACCGATTTTCGGTTCAAATCAACTCTTTTTCAAGAGTTTAAGCTCGCTCTGAGTTATCAGCTTGTCAAGAGTTTCAAACTTGCTATGCAAGTTCTCGTCAACGTCAAACAAGAGGAATCAACCATGTTTCAGTGAAACAAGATGTTCGAATCGTCAACGAGAAGCAAACTCGACGTGAGCATTCGAGGGAGGCATCTCATCGCTACTGTGAAGGACCCAAAATTAAACAAAGAGGAGAATTTACATCAATTCTCTTCTCTTTTGTAATAAAAAATTTAAATTGTAATCGAGATTGAGAGAATTGTAAACATTCTTTTTCTAAGCAGTTAGAAAGAATAAATCGAATTTAATTCTTTTATTTTTTTTATTATAAATTTTCCAACAAACAAAAGATGGTGACTCCGCTGGGGACTAGCTTTTTCACCAAGGAAGAAGTGGTGGCGCAATCCAACATCAAGTTCGCTGGAATGACCGTTGAAACTCTGATCATCGAGTTCGATCAAGCCAAGTATGAGAAGTTACTCTCCTTCGGATCCCTTAGCCCCAAGGCTATACGTAAGATCCGCAAAGTCTTCAAGGAGACTAAAGCTCCAATTGTTGCTCCTATGCCGAAGGAAGCCCTCTCCTTCAGCAAGATTGCTCGAACAACCCCTCCTCCGAAGGAGTAGGCTCAGCTTATGCCAAACGCAGCCCTCAGTGGTGCGTTGTACAATCAAAACGCAGCCTTGAGGGGTGTGTTCCCCAATTGAATGCAACTTTCAGGAGTGCATTTCAGAACCAAAACACAACTCTCAAGAGTGTGTTCCAGAACCAAAACACAACTCTCAGGAATACATTCCAGAATCAAAACGAAGATCTCAAGACTGCGTTTCATCAGCAAAACACAGACCTCAGGACTGTGTTTCACCAGCAAAACCTAGAGCTCAGGCATGCGTTCAGGTAATGAAATCAAATATAGAACTTGGTATATATCGTGGAGCTTCGGGGCACTATCCTGAACCCCGCCGGGGGGTAGTCTACCCCTCGGACCCCCTAACTAGGGGCGTGCCGCCTTCTGGACTCCCGACTCACTGATAGGGTAGCGAGACCCCCGAATACACTGTATAGCGCGGCTAGATTGAGGGGTGGATATAAGAAGTCCATGAATTCAAGGTATTTTAAGAAGATCCATGTTCATCAGGAGCCAGTCCCGTCCAATCATAGACTGGGGGTTCCAATTCAAACCTCGCTATCAGCGAGTAACTCTTCTCGAGTTTTTACAACAGATTTGAGAGAGTTCAACTTGGGAGGAAGGCCGATACAACAAGTTGCTTGTTCATGCTAATACAAACGAGGGCATGAGAGCTTTACCCACATGACAGAAAATTCTAAAGATCTTTCCAAGAGAGTTGTTGAGCAGGAAGCCATACTCCAAGCACAATAGGAAACCATCCATCAACTTTAGGATATGATGGCTCAGTTCATTACAAATAGAGCCAATTTCCAGAAAGCTGAGTCACAACCTCGGCCGGAATCCTCCCGAAAAGAAGGATCATCCATATCGAAGGGGAAACAAAGAGTGAATGAGATTGTTGAGAAAGAAACTCATCATGAAGAATCATCCTCCGAAGAAGAAGCTGAGAATGAGCAAAATCCTCAGCCGGCTAAAATCAAGGAATTGGAAGCCCGCCTCAATGCTATAGCCCACAGAAGCGAGCTCCAAGATAATGGAGTAGTACGGCCTTATCTTGCTGAATGGGATACAGCCCCTTATCCTCTAAAGTTTGAGGTCCCGACGCTACAAACTTTTGATGGCACAGGATCATCGAACTAACACATCTATCATTTCAAGTTACAGACTGGGAATATGATATCAAACAACGTCATATTGGTTCGATTGTTCATTGGCACCCTCAAGGAAGTTGCCTTTGAATGGTTCAGTAACTGCCTACGAGATGTATCCAAAAGTGGACGGATCTAGAGAGGTTCTTCCTGTTAAGATTCTTTGAAGATGATACAGAAGTCTCCATCCATATCCTTCTCGTCATTAAGCAAAAGAAGAGGGAGCCTGTCAAAGCCTTCGTCAAGAGGTTTCAAAGTATGGCTCTTCGATGTTCGTCAGGTATGACACGGTCTACCTTAGTGGAGACCTATCAACACAACTTGCAGACCGACCTTCTAGCACAAATAAGGGTTATAGAATGTCGTTCTTGGAGATAACTAATCTCCCAAGGCGAACAGGCTCAAAAAATTATTGCCAGAATCAGAGGCGAAGAACAAAGTAGGCAGAATCAACCTGAGCAATAAGACCAACCCTAATCTTCTCAGTCAGAAGGGGAAGATACTAAGGCCAATGAAGCTAATCCTTTTCAATAGGATAGCGGGTCTACAAAGCTATCACGATAACAGTTATCTCTAATAGCCAAACCCTTCAGATAACAGCCTGCTGTGTGACGTATTCCAAACTCTTCATAGTCGTTATACTCCAAGGTCACTGAACGACTTGATGGATAGCGTCCTGTCTGTCTCTTTTTCCCCTACACTTGTTCAAGACTAGGGGCCAGTTTATTTGTTGTTCACTGGATTATGAGACTTAAATTTTTTGTGTTGTTATGTTCAATAGAATACCTCTGTCAACTACAAAATTCTTCCCTTGCTAAGTCTTAATCAAGACTGGGGGTTGGTTACCTAGAATCCACTAACAAATCTTCCTATCAATTATCTTCAATAGGATGACAGGTATACAAACATCGTCAAGTTAACATTATACTTCTGACAATTTACATCCCCACGAAGTATGAATTCAGCTTGCATCACTCCCAATTTGTCACGTTAACAATACACCTCTGACAATCAACTTGTCAATCCTTATCAACAGGATGATAGGTCCTCAAAATTGCTCAAATCGTAATCTTCCCCAACAAGACGTTAAGTCTTCAAAATCTTGTTTAAATCACAAGTTCAAACTCTTGTCATGTTAATATTACACCTCTGACAATCCACTTATCAATCCTCTTCAATAGGATGATAGGTCCTCAAAGTTGCCCCAATCGCAACAAATTCCTGTCACGTTAATATCACACATATGACAAAATCCACTTATCAATCCTCGTCAATAGGATGATAAGTCTACAAAGTTGCTCTGATCGCAATTAATTCCTGTCACGTTAATATCACACCTCTGACAAAATCCACTTATCAATCCTCGTCAATAGGATGATAAGTCCACAAAGTTGCTCTGATTGCAACAAATTCCTATCATGTTAATATCACACATTTGACAAAATCCACTTATCAATCCTTATCAATAGGATGATAAGTCCATAAAGTTATTCTGATCGCAACAAATTCCTGTTATGTTAATAAACACATCTGACAATCAACTTATCGACTCTCTTTAATAGAGTGATGGGTCCACAAACCTGTCAAGTTAACATCACACCTCTGATGACCAAGTTAACTTATCGACTCTCTTTAATAGAGCGATAGACCCATAAAATACTTTTAGGTTAACATCACACCTTTAACAGTCAACCCCCCCCCCCAATGAACTTGTTAATCTTTTTTCAACAAGAATAGCAAGTTTTATTATAAAATCCCCAGCGGATTAGAGATTTTCTAGAATTATCCTAGTGATAATAAAGAAAATTTCTAAATTTTACTCTAAGTGAAAATACATGCCAAGTTAATACTACACCTCTGACGCTTCCAACCTCATGCCAAGAAAATTTCACTCTAATAAGTTTTAATTTATTGTTCCTTAATATGGTACTCGATATCAATAATAAAAGTCTCCGTACAATTGTAATTCCAGGTGTAGTGAGAAAACGAGAAAATTTTTTAGCACATATTGACAAAGGATAAAGTAAATTGAAATAACTTTAGATTTTATTAATAGATCAGTCTCATTAAACTTTTACAACCTCACAGCCTCTCATTTCTTAGGGACATCCTAAAACTAGGCTTTCATAGAACTTAGTTGCTAGATGGTGGCCCATCACCTCAACATCTTGAAATTATACTACATCCCCTGTGCCAAGGGTTCGAAGGAGGGGGAAGATCATTGTCTGGTTCTGGGATTTTGTTGTTGGATTTAAATCTAATTAAATATATTTGTAGGCACATATGATTAATCAATGTGTATTGCTATCTTTAAGGATAACCCACTTAAAATGATCAATCAATTTGGGTTAATGGATATTTAAATAAATCATGGGGTTATATGTTCTGATACCAGGTTGTAATTATAATTTGATGAAGGGGTCAAATTACAAATGTACAACACCTATATATATAGGGTTATGGTCCCTAATCTAGGGTTAACCACTCTCATTCTCTTACCCACATCTAAAGAGATCCAAAAGGGAGTAATCCTAAGATTAGAAGATCACTAAAACCCTAACTCTAATCCAAGTTATGGATTTAGGTATAAGCTTCTGCGCTTAATGTTTATTCTCTATGATTTAATCATGTTTAAAGTCCAACAAGTGGTATCAGAACCATCCGTGATTAATTCTTAGGGGTTTAAGTTTTTAAAAACTGGGTTTTTTCATCTTAAATCTCCGTTTTTCAGAACTGTTCACGGATGAACAGTAAAAGATTTGATTTTGTTCGTTTTTTCTTTCGGATTTTAAGATCTATAACACTCATGAACTGTAAAGTTTATTTCTTTTTGGTTTGATTCCATTTTTGAAGCTTGGATCTGAATGATTGAGTTCAAAATCGAAAGAAAAATGGTTTTTTTGTTTTTGTTCGTCGACTTTCTCTAACTGCTAGCCAGAGTTGAATCGATGGCAGCCTCACTGTCAGTGGCGGTGGTGGTTTTCAGAATGAAACCCCAAGGGGTGTTTGTTAGCTGTAGCTCAAGCGGCGGCGCTTCAGATCTAAACCCTAATGTGTGAAAGATAAATTAGGGCAAAAAGGAGGAGATTACCTCAATTTTGGGTGAGCTTTGTGCTCGGTTTGCTTCTCAGACGAGCCTCATGCTCAATTCAAACGAACCTCGTGTTCGTTCTCAGACGAGCCTCATGCTCGATTCAAGCGAGCCTTGTGCTCAATACAGTCAAACCTCATGTTCGAACAATCATGTGAACCTCGGGTTCAACTCAAGTGAGCTCGAACCTTGTTATAGGCGAGCTCGACATTCGTATCTTAGGCAAACCTCGGGTTCAAAATCGAGCCTCAGATCTACTCGAGTGTCGTCTGATCATCTGGGAAATTCAGGCGAACTCTTCGAAGGTCGAGCGTCGGCTGAGCTTTGGCTTGGGTGCTTGAGCTTCGTCGGCTCAATAGGGGAAGTTCACTCGAGCCTTGTGCTCATTTTTAGGAGAGCTTCACCTCTGTATTGGATGAGCCTCGTGTTCACTAAGGTCGAGCTTCGGTTCGTGTTCGGTGTAGGGGAGAGTCGGCAAAGCTTCTGATTCCTTTTTTTAAGACGAACCTGGAAATTTTGTGTTGGTTCGTCGGCTAATAGAACGGAATTGGGACTTCTCTTTGGGGTTTTTGTTTTGTTGGCTGGACTAGGGCACAAGTCCCTCTTTGAAATTATTTTAGTTATGGGCCTGGGGTTATTGTGGGCCTATAACTTCTAAGTTGTGGATTATTTGAATTATTCAAATAATTCATTAATTTAATGGGCCTCGGTTAATTTGGGGCCCTATTTAAGCTATGGAAATTCATTTAATTTAAATTATTTAATTTAAATTAAATCTGGTGGTTAATCAATTATTTAATTCAAATAATATGACACTAAGATATTAAAGTTGTCTCTCATTCCAAATGATTAATTAAAATAAGAAGTTGCCAAAGTAACCTCTCTTGTGTAGATTATTCATGAGGAATGTGAGATGTTTGTGTGTATGCGTTGCCAAAGTAACCTCTCTTGTGTAGATTATTCATGAGGAATGTGAGATGTTTGTGTGTATGCTTTCGTATAAATATTTAATCGGCCCAAAGGGAATGTGAGATGTTTGTGTGTATGCTTTCGTATAAATATTTAATCGGCCCAAAGGAAGGTTAATATTTACTTAGACTGCGTACACATCTGTGATGATAAACGTGTGACAATTATAAGGTTTACATGTGAATAATGAATCGATCCAAAGATAATTTTATTATTTGACATGAGTTATTGTTAATATTTGATCATTGCAACAAGGTATCACTTGCAAGTTAATATTATTGTCCAAAGACTCGATATTAATGTTATGCCAGATATCTTGAGATGAGATTTGTCATTATTGAATTTTATTGATACTAATTACGGTTAATAATGTGAGTATCTTTTGTTTATTTTAGCTAATGCATCTGCTGTAATAATTTCTGCTAACATCAATTCAATTCTCATGCTCAATGGGACTAATTTCAAGGTTTGGAAAGAGAACATATTAATTGTTCTTGGCTGCATGGATCTAGACCTTACATTAAGAACTGAACAACCTCAACCTCTTAATACGAATAGCACTCCTGATGTTAAGAAGGAGTATAAGAAATATGAGTGTTCAAATCGCATGAGTCTTATGATCATTAAGCACAACGTTCCGGAAACCTTCAGGGGTATAGAATCCGAAGGGATTACTAAGGCTAAAGATTTTTTTGCCGAAATTGAGAAATATTTTACAAAAAATGATAAGGTAGAAACAAGCACGCTTTTAGCTTGCTTGATTTCGATGAAGTATAAGGACAAAGGAAATATCATGGAGTACATTATGAAAATGTCTCATATTGCTTCAAAACTTAAGGTACTTAAACTCGATCTTTGTGATGAGTTATTGGTGCATCTGATTTTGTTGTCTCTTCCTGCACAGTTCAGTCAATTGTCAGTTACAACTGTCAAAAGGAGAAATAGACTCTAAACGAGCTCATTTCATATTGTGTGCAAGAAGAAGACAGGTTGAAGCAAGACAAGACATAAAGTGCTCATCTGGTTTATGCCTCTAAGGATAAGAGCAAGAAAAGAAAGAATGATAATAAAGCTGCTAATGGTCCAGTTCAGAAGAAACAATATAAGGATAATCAGGGTTGTTTCTTCTGTAACAAGCCTGGACACGTAAAGAAAAATTGTACCAAATATCACACATGGCGTGCTAATAAGGGTATGTTCCTTACTTTGGTTTGTTCTGAGGTTAATTTAGCTTCAGTACCTAGAAATACTTGGTGGTTAGACTCTGGTGCTACTACTCACATAAGTATTTCTATGCAGGGTTGTCTGAGCTACCGAAAGCCAAGTGATGTTGAAAGACACATCTTTATAGGAGACGGACAATCAGTGGATGTGGAGGCAATTGGACATTTTAGGTTGTTATTAGGAACTGGTTCTTATTTGGATCTGAAAGATATCTTTGTAGTACCGTCTTTTAGACGGAATTTGGTTTCTGTTTCTGTATTGGACAAATCAGGTTATCATTGTTCATTCAGAAACAGCCAATTCAGTTTATCTTTTAATTCAAATGTTGTGGGAACCAGTTACTTGAGTACTTATGACAACCTATATTTACTTGGTAAAATTGCTTCTTATAATGAATCATTGCATGTGGAATCATATAGTATTAAGCATAAATTAAATAAGGAAAATTCGGCGATATTATGGCATAAGCGCTCAGGTCATATCTCAAAAGGTAAAGTTAAGCGTCTTGTGTCTGATGGCATTTTGGATTCCCTCGATTTTTCAGATTTCAACGTATGTGTTGAATGTATCAAGGGAAAACAGATCAAAGTTAAGAGATTAGGTATCAACAGATCTTCGAAAGTCTTAGAATTATTATATACAGATATTTGTGGGTTATTCCCTACGGAATCTTAGAATGGTCAATAATATTTTATATCATTAATAGATGATTACTCAAGTTATGGGTACCTATATCTCATTCATGAGAAATCCGAGTCTCTGGACATGTTCAAAGCCTATAAAGCTGAAGTTAAGAATCAACTCAACAAAAGAATTAAAACCGTTAGATCTGATCGTGGTAATGAGTACTACGGTAGATATGATGGTTCAGGTGAACAACGTCCAGGACCATTTGCTAGATACCTAGAGGAATGCAGTATCGTCCCACAGTACACCATGCCAAGTTCACCTAGCATGAATGGTGTAGCCGAAAGACGAAATAGGACTCTTAAGGATATGGTAAGAAGTATGATTGCTCATTCTTCTTACCAGAGTCACTCTGAGGAGAAGCACTAAAGATAACAGCTTACATTCTGAACAGAGTACCAAGTAAAGCAGTTGGTAAAACACCTTGACTGGTCAAAAACCCAGTTTAAAGCACTTACATATTTAAGGGATGTCCAGCTGAGGCAAGACCTTATAGGCTAAATGAAAAGAAATTGGACTCCAAAACAGTTAGAAGCTACTTTATTAGGTATTCTGAACATTCAAGAGGCTATAAGTTTTATGATCTCACACTCAGGAATATTTTTAAGATAGGAACAACAACATTCTTTGAGGATGTTGAATTTGGGGGGAGAAATAAGGTTAGAGACATTGCTTTTGAGGAGGAATTGGTTTCTGATCCAATCCATACAGTTATTTTTGATAATATTCAGGTTCCTATACCTGTTGTTGCTCAAGAAGTAAATCCAAAACTTCAAGATGACAATGTTGAATAACTCCCTATTCTAAAAAAACAAACTCAACAAACTCAAGAACCAGTGCCATTAAGGAGATCCATGAGAGAAATGAAAAATATTATTCCGGATGATTATATTGTATTTCTCTAAGAACATGAGGAAAATAATGGAATATTAGAAGATGATCCAATCAACTTCCTTCAGGCCATGAAAAGTTCTAATTCTCAATAGTGGATTGATGCCATGAATGAAGAGTACAAGTCTATACAAGACAATAAGGTTTGGGAACTTGTCCCATTGCTAGAAGGTACAAAACTAATTGGTTGTAAATGGATTTTTAAAACCAAGTGGGATGCAAACGGCAATGTGGAGAGGTATAAGACACGTCTTGTAGCTAAAGGCTTTACTCAAAAGGAAGACATTGATTATACAGAGACTTTCTCTCCTATTTCATCAAAAAATTCTTTTAGAACAATCATGACGCATGTTGCTGATTTTAATCTTGAGTTACATCAGATGGATGTTAAGACTATATTTCTCAATTGTAACATTGATGAGATAATTTATATGGTGCAACCAGAAAACTTTATGTCATGAGACCTAAAGAATATGGTTTGCAAATTAAGAAAATCCATCTATGGACTCAACCAATCTCCTCATCAATGGTATTACAAGTTTTAACAAATAATTATCTCGTTCGGTTTTGAGATGAACATTGTTGATGACTATATGTATATCACAAGTTTAGTGGGAGTAAGTATATTTTTTTGGTTCTGTATGTCGATGACATATTGCTTGCTACTAATGATATAGGCATGATGTACGAAACCAAGAGATTTCTATCAAAGAATTTTGAGATGAAAGATCTTGGGGACGCCTCTTTTATATTAGGAATCCAGATATATAGAGATCGCTCTCGGGGTATTCTTGAATTATCATAAAAGAGCTATATCGATAAAGTACTTAAAAAGTTTAGCATGCAAGACTGCAGACCAGGAGATACTCCTGTTGCTAAAGGAGACAAGTTTAGTCTCAATCAATGCCCTAAAGATAACCTTAAAATTTAGGAAATACAGAAGATTCCTTATGCTTCGACTGTAGGAAGTCTAATGTATGCTCAGGTATGTACGCGTCCAGATATTACGTACATTATTAGGATGTTAGGCAGATACTTAAGCAACTCTAGTATAGATCATTGGATAACAGTCAAAAGGGTTATAAGGTATCTTCAGAAAATAAAAGATTATATGCTCACATATAGAAAATCGGAATAGTTAGAGGTCATTGGGTACTCTGATTCTGATTTTATTGGATGCCAAGATAGCAGAAAGTCTACATCAGACTATATTTATATGTTAGCAGGTGGAGCTATATCATGGAAAAGTGTCAAACAGATTCTATAATAATATATTTTAATAACAACAGGAGCTCAACTAAGTCAAACATATTGACATTAAGTTCTTAGTTGTGAAAGAAAGGGTACAAAATGGATAGATATCCATAGAGCACATTAGGACAAACTCCATGATAGCGGATCCTCTTACTAAAGGATTGCCACCTAAGGTCTTTCATGAGCACACTGCTCATATGGGTGTGGTATTATTTGAGGATATCATGATTTAGTGGGAGTTTGTGATTGTGGTGCTTTATGTTAGGTTATATTGTGGTATTATTTGAGGATATCATGATTTAGTGGGAGTTTGTGATTGTGGTGCTTTATGTTAGGTTATATTGTCTGATCAGAATAAAGGTTTTCAGTTCATACACTCTGTTCCATAATGCTGAGGTTGACCTCACTAAAGTCTAAGGTAGGACCAGTTAAAAATAAACATGTACTAATCACATTGCATATAATTTTTATGCTGCACATACATGATTGATTTATGTCGTTTGATTGTATTGGTATATGTGACCATTGATGGATCAAGTCACGATAAATGTGATGAAGGCCGCTTTGATCATATATTGATATACTCAATAGACGAGATTGTTTAGAAATACCTTTTTAATGATAGCAATTTTGAGCTCATAAGGTTATACACAATTTAAGGAATCATATGGTGCCCAAGTGGGAGATTATTGGATTTAAATCTAATTAAATCTATTTGTTGGCACATATGACTAATCAATGTGTATTACTATCTTTAAGGATAACCCACTTAAAGTGATCGATCATTTTGGGTTAATGGGTATTTAAATAAATCATGGGGTTATATGTGCAGATACCAGGTTGTAATTGTAATTTAATGAATGAGCCAAATTACAAATGTACAATACATATATATATGGTGTTATGATCCCTAATCTAGGATTAATCACTCTCATTCTATTATCCCCATCTAAACAGATCCAAAAGGGAGTAACCCTGAAATTAGAAGATCACTAAAACCCTAACTCTAATCCAAGTTATGGTTTCAGGTATAAGCTTCCGCTCTTAATGTTTATTCTCTATGATTTAATCACGTTTAAAGTCCAACAATTGGTGCATCATCCTGGAATACGCTCACATGGACGAGAGTCTCTCTTAACACGTTGGACCACTAATGGTTCTGCTAGACAATGCCCAAGAATCAGAAAGCCAACGAGAAACAAGTATACAGACAATGAGCTCTTAGGGATTGCTACCATTTGTTAGTGAATTTTTTTGTAATCTTCGTATGGGGGTTAGGAAGAAAGGAATGATCAATTTATAGAAGATTTAAAGGAAAAAAATTCTGAATCCACTAAATATGAAGAAAAACATGCTACATTAATAGATTATAAGGAGGGAGATACATGTAGGCATCTAAAAATGCCTATAGGTATCCATGTACAGCTCGAGACAGAGAGAAGGTGATGAACGTCACTATCTAAGTCTAAGAGGATTATCCGACGCCGATGAACACATGAAGCGAAATGGCGAACCGAATAGCCTATACACGGCCACCTCCAAATGGCCTATGTACTCGCCAGCTACCAAATCGGCGAACCAAGTGGCCTGCGTGCTAATCGGCCACCTCCAAGCGGCACGTGTACTCACCAGCCACCAAATCGGCGAACCAAGTGGCCCGCACGCTTATCGGCCACCGACAAGCTATCCATGCATTCGCAAAATGAATCGGGAAAGCATACAAGTCAATGAAACGACAAAATACGCGTAACGACGGAACAAGTCAAAACCCGAAAAACAGATAAAGCCCCTGGCGACCGAGTCGCGCCAAAGCGACCCGGCCAGACCAGTGGCTCGGCCACGGGCCGAGCCACCAAATGGTGGCCCGGCCAAAATCACACTTTTAGATCAAATCTGGCCGAAGCGTCACCCGGTGGCTCGGCCATGGCCGAGCCACCATTTGGTGGCCCGGCCAGGCCGAGCCACTAGGTGACTGTTCGGCCAAAAGTTGGTTTTCTCGGTTCTTTTATGGATTCTTTCGGGATTTTGAATTCCAACTGCTCTGATATTATTGTTAGACAGTTACTAACTGAAGATAGAGGGAATCCCTCGTTTTAAGCTGAAGAAACCATCAACCAAGCCTATAAATAAGAGCTCTAGTGTTCATTTTTGGAAGAGGAAATCAAGAGGGCGAAGCGCTGCCAAATTGGAGAGTGGAGCCACGAATTTACAGCAAGGGTTAGCAGATCTTGGCGATCTCCTGCGCATAAAGAGTGGAGTTCGAGAGATCTGAGACCCATCCCCTATTCCTCCGGATTTAAGCTTGGTCTTAAATCCCAAGAAGAGCCGTGAATTTGTTTAGTCAAAATCACCGCTACTGCAATCACTTCCTTCGTGAAGCGAGAGCATTGATCACCAATCTGTCAACCGGATCTGATCCGCGGCGGTCCACGGATATTAACGTCCCCGGCACATGCAAAGATCCCACGCAAGCAGCGGATGATAAACGTCCGTTGCGCTGTTTGACAAGGGTCGTATCTTTTGTATTTTCATTGTATAGGAAGATCTTATAAAAATATCAACTTTTTTTATTTGAGTTTATTGTAAACGATTAAAGTTGTAATAGATTCAATCACAATAAAAACAGCAATTTTTGACCCAAACAATACACTCTCAATTTGGTGGGTTTTCTATAATAAATAATAAAAATAAAAATAATTTATTTCAAATACAATTAAAAATGTATTAATTTTAGTAAATAATTGTAGGTATTTGACGGGATAAATTAAGAAACTGATGAATTATATATAATCAATAGTATATGGGCAATAAGAACTCTTGATCATTATGTATATATATATGAAGATTAATAGTGTAGCTTTTACAGAAAAAATCCTTTCTAAGATTTGGTGATTATGATGTTGTGAAAAATGTTCCAATGACGTTCTCTATCATAGGGATGTGGCAATATCAAATTCGAGATTATCAAAATCTCAGTTAAAGTTATACAAAGTTATGCCAGTATGTATATAATCTTCGTTTATTTCATACTACCACCAAGTCGATATATGAACGAATTGGATTTTAATATTTTAATAAATAATGAAATCCGATGCTTATATACACAATATTGAAGGCATTTAAATGGTATTTTAAGTATGTATATGTATGAGTGTTTATATATGTACGTGTGTTAGAAAGCATTTAATTAATGATATTTACTATGTTTATGTGTGTGTTTATGCATCACTATGCATCTAATAAATGCCCTATATTTCACTCATTTAGTGCTTACTACTTGAGACGCACGTGCGTTGCACGTAGTCACACTTGTTGATCAATTTTTTGGAATTCTTTTGGTTCTATTAGGTTAGAAAGTGAATAGTTATTAAGATATTATAGTAATTAATAAAGAATTAATATTAATTCAATGAAATGAGACTTAATGCATAAAGATTAGACCGGTATATTTGTAGGAGGTCTTGAATAAGTTATTTTTATCGAAAACAATAACTCTCTGCATAGAAATTAGCTTACACATGTTTTTATTATAAAATATAAACTACTTATAAAGAAAGAAGCTCAAGTACATTTACATGAGAGAGAGGGATTTCATTTTGAAATTATCTTTCTAGAAATTATTAAGCCTCCTCTAGTTTATTATTAGCGCTTAGAGTCCCCCAATTTATATTTTATACTTGCAATTTATATCTCTAAAATTGCATTTTAAGGGTATTAAGTGCTAGTATATTGAGGAGGATTTAGTACAACTCAAGATATAGAAGATGGAATTAGGTATAATTTTTCCTATTTGTTATAATAATGCAATTTACAGATAATTATTGGAGAAATGGGTAACCCTTCATGAATGAGTTCCTTATTGAAGGGGGGTTAAGAAGTTAAGAAGACAGTAGAATAATAAAAAGTTGACGACTTTTTATATTACTATAATGTTATGTTATATATGTATTTATTTGAATTGGTAAATAATTAACTTTTTACTCTTATTATATTTGATAATTGCACATATTTAATAATTCATATAAATATTATATATTAATTTGATATCAATATATATTATAATTATCATACATTAACTATTATACTAAAATAGTAGATTAATAGCAAAAAAAAAAAAATTAATAGCAGAAAATTTATAATACTCTTAAAATTATAGTAGTAATCCATTCTATAAGCATCCTCAGGATCAACTAACTATATCATTTTCTAAATTGATCTTCATGCACTTTCTATTTGTCCTTTATAACCCAACAATATTAATGTATTACCTTAGTGACCATAGAACAAAAATTAACCATTTACACATATAGAGTGAAAGCAATTACACTTATAATGCATTGTCATGGACAAAGCTTTCTTTATCCCGAGAATAAGCATAATGCATTAAGAGATTTAACCAAACTATACAAACAATTTAGCATATTTACAAACATGCCTAGGAGTTGGAAACCAATTTACATGCTAAGGCAAAAACATATACGAAGATGGAAGAGGGGAAAACCAATTAGTTTATGACAGAAATAGTTGTAGATTTTGATAAAATACAGGACCGCTTTCTTTATCGCCATCACTAGTTTTTTCTCTGCTCTCTAAATTGTTACACCCGATGCTTCCATTACCATCTCCTCAATCAATTCGATTGTACTTCACCAGTGATGTTACCATTAACAAACTCACACTTTTTGTGATTTGTAAGTGCTGTAGTTGTGTCTCCCTACTTTTCAATATGAATAAATTTTGATTAAAAGTTAGAATTTTGGTTAGAGAATTTTGATAAGATTCTATAGTAGTTTATAGTGATTTATAAAAGATGAATAGTTGTAATGTTTTCATTATTAGTGTGTAATGTCAAGACTTAGTGGGGCAATGTTATAATATTAATTTATAGTGATTTATGGAAGATGAATAGTTGTAACGTTTTTCATTATTAGTGTGTAATGTCAAGACTTAGTGGGGAATATTATTAGTAAGTGGTTAAATAAAAATTTGATGCTAATAAAAAGGGAAGTTATGAAAAATTAATTATGTATATATTTTAATGTATGCATGTATGGATGTACTAGAGATGTATGCATGTATGTGTTTCGGAGAGTATTTTTGGAAGAAATATTTTAACATGACAACACACTTTTATAATAGTATTAGATATATCGTAAGTTATTCTTTCGAATCATTTACATACCTTTAGTTGTTTAAATTTAACACTTTAGTTCCCTTTGTTACGCAAACGTACAAATTTTCACCTAAAAGTTCCATATAACATTCACATATTAAATTTAGTGTTTTTTTATTCATTCGTATTTGTTAAATTTACTATTAATCCTATCCATATTCTAATTAAACAAATTTTGATTCTATTTTAATATTAAACTTTTGATAAGTAAGCAGCAAGTTTAGTAAATTTAATAGTTAGAAAGTTATAAAATTAGCATATGAATATTATAGGAGAACTTTTCAAATGTAAATTTTTATATTTCAATAATAGAGGGCATGAAAGTGCTAGTTTTAATCAGCTAAAAGGTATATAAATACTCTGAAAATTAACTAAGGGTGTATAAATTCTAAATTAGTGAAGCATAATGTATTCTAATGATGTGTCGCCTTTATATATTGATTTTAAACAAGAGAATTTAGGCTGACCTTCACAATTGCAAAGCAAATTGTTCTAATAAGTTTTAATTTATTGTTCCTTAATATGGTACTCGATATCAATAATAAAAGTCTCCGTACAATTTTAAGTCCATGTGTAGTGAGAAAACGGGAAAGAATTTTAGCACATATTGACAAAGGATAAAGTAAATTGAAACAACTTTAGATTTTATTAATAGATCAGTCTCATTAAACTTTTACAACCTCACAACCTCTCATTTCTTATGGACATCCTAAAACTAGGCTTTCATAGAACTTAGTTGCTAGCTGGTGGCCCATCACCTCGACATCTTAAAATTCTACTACATCCCCTGTGCCAAGGGTTCGAAGGAGGGGGAAGATCATTATCTGGTTCTGGGATTTTGGTGCATCCTCCTGGAATACGCTCACATGGGTGAGAGTCTCTCTTGACACTTTGGACCAATGATGGTTCTGCCAGGCAATGCCAAAGAATCAGAAGGCCAACGAGAAGCAAGTATAGAGACAATGAGCTCTTAGGGATTGCCGCCATTTGTTAGTGAATTTTTTGCAATCTTCGTATGGGAGTTAGGAAGAAAGGAATGATCAATTTATAGAGGATTTAAGGGAAAAAATTCTGAATCCACTAAATATGAGAAAAACATGCTACATTAATAGATTATAAGGAGGGAGATACACTCTCAATTTGATGGGTTTTCTTTGTTAGACCCTAGAAGGGGGTGATTAGGGTCTTATGCTAATCTAATCCGATTATATGCTAATTAAAATATATTAACAAGTTATCCTAGCAAGTATGAAATACAACAATGTATATGAGCTAGGATAAGCAATATGAATAATGAGATATATCCTATATGATGAAATATATATATATGCAAGGATATATAAACTAACACAAGATGATATATCATACCAAAGAGATATACAATATGATATATGCAAGGATATATAAGCTCAAGGGTAAACAATCTAAACTAGATAGTGAGTAATATAATCAACAAGCAATATACAAAGGTGATATAAGATATAAACATAAAAGTAAGTGCGCCAATGCAATCACAAACAAACAATATGATTACGGAGTTCGGTCCTCATGACCTACGTTTCCGCTCCTCATCTCGAGGAGATCTCCACTATCACAACCGGGTTTTCTACGTTCACCCGAACAACGTTTACACCTCATAATACAATCACTATGCAATCACACCTCACACACTAAGTGTTGGTCCTAGCCCGTGTCCTCCTCCTCAAGTGCTCGGTTACAACCTCTCCCTAAGCACATCAACCGACGCCACTCCTCTTGGATTCGACCCCGTCTCTCACCACACACGTCTCTCGGTGTACAAGTATATTACAAGTAAATCCTCATAATTAGGCTCAATACAAAATGTTTGTTCTCTACAATGAATGAGAACGAATTATAAGCTCACTCTCTAAGTTACACAATCCCACAACCCAATTATACTATGAATGTAAATACAATAAGCTCAAATGGTTGTGTGTGTACAAAGAGATAAATAAAATCAATTAAACTAAACTTAAAATAAATCTGTAGGATCTGAAATAGATACACTAGAACACTAGAAAGGGTGAATAGTGTTCTTGTAAAATATATGCAAAGTAGATTATAAATTTCAAAGAAAGAATGGCAATCTCAGAAAATGAACATCACAAACACAAGCATGTATACTGGTTCCACCTCCCCGGTGTACATCCAGTCCCCAAGCAAATCCCGCTTGAGATTTCCACTATGATTTTGAAACCTTACAAAATCAAAAGCAAACCTGACCAATTTGCAAGACCATGCAAATTGCAACACCAATTGACAAGACCATGCCAATTTCCACCCAATCTCTAAACCAAGATATCAACCTCTCAAACCTGAGAAAAATCCTTTTTGAAGCAAGAACACAATTGATCCTATAAGCCTTGAATGTGTAGTGAAGTGCTACAGTGGCTTAGGATTCTTTTAACTCTCTGAATATTGCCTATACAATATCTAAGAATGATTGAAACCAAGGCAATATCAGAAACTCTCTTTTTCTAAACACTTAGCATGAAAATCTGGAAAATTAGAGAGTGAATATGCACAAAATGTTTTATCTTGCAAGTGTAAAACTTGGTGCTTGTTTTCTGATGTTTAAACCTATTTATAGCCTCTGAAATGACATAATTTTAAACCCAATTAACGTCCACAAAATGGCTATAAACAGTCACTTATTTTAAACCTGAAATCTGAAAAAACTGCTTCTGTAGTCGACTACAAGTCGTAGTAGTCGACTACACTGAGTCTAAACAGACTCTGTGAAGTCAGAACATTGCTCAGTAGTCGACTACAAGGCATAGTAGTCGACTACACTGTAAACTCAGATTCTGAAATTTTTCTGTTTAGTATTTTGACTATAACTTTCTCATCCGATATTGGAATGAGGTGATTTAAGATTTGTTGGAAAGATCTTGAAGAGACCTACAACTTTGGTCTTTTGAGTTTTTCCAGATTCTAATTTATAAGGGGTGTAAATAAAATGTTTTAAGACTCACTTAATATCTATAAACTCTAATGGCTAACATAGGGGATTTCTATTGTTAACCAACACACTAAGTATGTGTTAGTGTGTTCTAACACTATGTGTGTGCATGTGTGTGAGTGATCAAGGCTTGTACAAATTTCTAAGCAAAAAAATATAAAATTACATTTTGACAATAAAATATATCTTCATCTTTGCTTCATTTTGCCTTGAACTCATCTATGTCTTGAGTATCTCTTTGAATATAATTGTTGATATAGCTCTGATACTGCAAAACAAATATTAGCACATAATACACACAACATATAATATTTGTTGTCATCAAAACAAACTAATCTTGGGGTCAATATTCCTAACAAAATCTACCTTATGGAAATTATAATCAAAATAATAAATTGCTAGATGAGTTTAGAAACACTTCTCTAAAGATGGCAAGAGAGTGGGAGAAGAGTGAATGCTCAAACACCAAAGGATGATCTTCACTTGCTCTTGTAAAATTTGCTTCACAAACAAAACTCTTAAACACTCTTTTAAACAAACACAAAACACCCTTAAACTTGTTTAAACAATTCTCTTAATTATATTGAAAGAGAATAGCAATAGGGTATTTATACCAACTCTAAATCTCAGTCAAAACCTCTAACAAAAGACAAAAACAGCCCCAGCAAACAACTCAGAGAAATAGCCGTTGGAAGCCAACGGATCTATTGTCGGTCGACCGGAAACTCTGTCGGTCGACCGATGGAGCGTAAAAACACGAAAACCAGCTCTGGACAATCGTCGGTCGGCCGGTACGGTCGACCGACCAACTCTCTGTCGCCCAGTGATGAAAGATCAAATGATCGGTCGACCGGTGCGGTCGACCGAAAACTGACATATGAAAATCTGATTTGCTGATTTTAAAACGCTGTTTAAAAACATCAAATAAATTCCAAAAGATATAAAACTTTGGGGAATGATTGTAGACATGATAATAAACATGCTACAGTGACTGGTTATCAGAAAGGACTTCCCAAATGAAAAATATCATCATTTTACAAAATAGTCCAAAACATGAAAATATGATATACTTGAATTTTGATGTTTTGACATAAACCAACTTTTAAAACTTTGTGAAATGTTTCTATAGACTTAGTAAAACATGTATAAACTGATATTAAAGTCTATAAACTAATAAGACAATATTTTTACAAAATTATATATTCTATGCAAAAAGTACTAAAACACAATAGAGTATGTAATATCATAAAAACCAAAACACATGTATATATATATATAACTATATATATGCATAGAAACCAAAACTTATGTATATATATATAACTATATATATATACGAAGAAACTAATAAATGTGTGTGTATATATATTGAGCTTAACGTACTTAACACACATAATATAAAACCTAAACTAAATTACCCAAGCTTGATCTTGACCTAAACTAAATTACCCAAGCTTGATCTTGATCTTCATTGAGCTCAACTTGGCACACGTTGCGGATGAAGCTAAACTTGGATCTTGAACTTAAATTGTACGATGCTTCACTCCACAATTCCGCCAACCTCCTCTTGATATGATCGTGTAGGCTTAATCCATCCAACCTCCAACTTCGTTGTTTGTCTACAATACATAGAAATGCACAAACACTAGACAAATAACATTAGTAGTAAATTATTTGTTAAACATCATCAAAACAAGAAGACCAACATTCTTCAATAAATAAAAATAATAATAACAATTTATTTCAAATACAATTAAAAATGTATTAATTTTAGTAAATAATTGTAGGTATTTGATGGGATAAATTAAGAAATATATATATATATATATATGAAGATTAATAGTGTAGCTTTTACAGAAAAATCCTTTCTAAGATTTGGTATTTACAATGTTGTAAAAATGTTCCAATGACGTCCTCTATCATAGGGATGTGACAATATCAAATTCGAGATTATCAACATCTAAGTTAAAGTTATACAAAGTTATGCCAGTATGTATATAATCTTCGTTTATTTCATACTACCACCAAGTCGATATATGAACGAATTGGATTTTAATATTTTAATAAATAATGAAATCTGATGCTTATATATGCAACAATGAAGGCATTTAAATGATATTAAGTATGTATATGTATGAGTGTTTATATATGTACGTGTGTTAGAATGCATTTAATAAATGATATTTACTATGTTTATGTGTGTGTTTATGCAGCACTATGCATCTAATAAATGCCTTATATTTCACTCATTTAGTGCTTATATACCGTAAGTTGTTCTTTCGGATCATTTACATACCTTTAGTTGTTTAAATTTAACACTTTAGTACCCTTTGTTACGCAAACATACACATTTTCACCTGAAAGTTCCCATATAACATTCACATATTAATTTTAGTGTTTTTTATTACTTAGTATTTATTAAATTTACTATTAATCCTATCCATATTCTAATTAAACCTATTTTGATTCTATTTGAACTTAGTATTTATTAAATTTACTATTAATCCTATCCATATTCTAATTAAACCTATTTTGATTCTATTTGAAAAATAAACTTTTGATAACTTAGTAGAATCCTATCCATATTCTAATTAAACCTATTTTGATTCTATTTGAAAAATAAACTTTTGATAACTTAGTAGGAAGTTTAGTAAATTTAATAGTTAGAAAGTTATAAAATTAGCATATGAATATTATAGGAGAACTTTCAAATTAAAATTTTTACGTTTATATAATAGAGGGCATGAAAGTGCTAGTTTTAATCAGCTAAAAGGTATATAAATACTCTGAAAATTAACTAAGGGTGTATAAATTCTAAATTAGTGAAGCATAATGTATTTTAATGATGTGTCGCCTTTATATATTGATTTTAAACAAGAGAATTTAGGCTGACATTCACAATTGCAAAGCAAATTGTTCTAATAAGTTTTAATTTATTGTTCCTTAATATGGTACTCGATATCAATAATAAAAGTCTTAGTACAATTTTAAGTCCAGGTGTAGTGAGAAAACGAGAAAGAATTTTAGCACATATTGACACAGGATGTAGTAAATTGAAACAACTTTAGATTTTACTAATAGATCAGTCCCATTAAACTTTTACAACCTCACAGCCTCTCATTTCTTAGGGACATCCTAAAACTAGGCTTTCACAGAACTTAGTTGCTAGCTGGTGGCCCATCACCTCGACATCTTGAAATTCTACTACATCCCCTGTGCCAAGGGTTCGAAGGAGGGGGAAGATCATTGTCTGGTTCTGGAATTTTGGTGCATCCTCCTGGAATACGCCCACATGGGCGAGAGCCTCTCTTGACACTTTAGACCACTAATGGTTCTGCCAGACAATGCCCAAGAATCAGAAGGCCAACGAGAAACAAGTACAGAGACAATGAGCTCTTAGGGATTGCTGCCATTTGTTAGTGAATTTTCTTGTAATCTTCGTATAGGGGTTAGGAAGAAAGGAATGATCAATTTATAGAGGATTTAAGGGAAAAAATTCTGAATCCACTAAATATGAGAAAAACATGCTACATTAATAGATTATAAGGAGGGAGATACAGTCTCAATTTGGTGGGTTTTGTTCAATAAATAATAAAAATAATAACAATTTTTTCAAATACAATTAAAATTGTATTAATTTTAGTAAATAATTGTAGGTATTTGATAGGATAAATTAAGAAACTAATGAATTATATATAATCAATAGTATATGGGCAGTAAGAACTCTTGATCGTTATGTAGCTTTTAATTGTAGCATTTACAAAAAAATCCTTTCTAAGATTTGGTATTTACAATGTTGTAGAAATGTTCCAATGACGTCCTCTATCATAGGGATGTGATAATATCAAATTCGAGATTATCAACATCTCAGTTAAAGTTATATAAAGTTATGCCAGTATGTATATAATCTTCGTTTATTTCATACTACCACCAAGTCGATATATAAACGAATTGGATTTTAATATTTTAATAAATAATGAAATATGATGCTTATATATTCAACAATGAAGGCATTTAAATGGTATTAAGTATGTATATGTATGAGTGTATATATATGTATGTGTGTTAGAAGGCATTTAATAAATGATATTTACTATGTTTATATGTGTGTTTATGTATCACTATGCATCTAATAAATGCCTTATATTTCACTCATTTAGTGCGTACTACTTGAGACACACGTGCGTTGCATGTAGTCACAATTGTTGATCAATTTTGTGAAATTCTTTTGGTTCTATTAGGTTAGAAAGTGAATAGTTATTAATATATTATAGTAATTAATAAAGAATTAATATTTATTCAATAAAATGAGACTTAATGCATAAAGATTAGAAGGGTATATTTGTAGGAGGTCTTGAATAAGTTATTTTTATCGAAAATAATAACTCTCTGCATCGAAAATTAGCTTACACATGTTTCTATTATAAAGTATAAACTACTTGTAAAGAAAGAAGCTCAAGTACATTTACATGAGAGAGAGGTATGTCATTTTAAAATTATCTTTCTAGAAATTATTAAGCCTCCTCTAGTTTATTATTAGCTCTTTGAGTCCCCTAATTTATATTTTATACATGCAATTTATATCTCTAAAATTACATTTCAAGGGTATTAAGTGCTAGTATATTAAGGAGGATTTAGTACAACTCAAGATATAGAAGAGGGAATTATGTATAATTTTCCATATTTGTTATAATAATACAATTTACAGATGATTAATGGAGAAATGGGTAACCCTTCATGAATGAGTTCCTTATTGAAGGGGGGTTAAGAAGACAGTGGAATAATAAAAAGTTGACAACTTTTCACATTACTGTAATGTTATGTTATATATTTATTTATTTGAATTGGTAAATAATTAACTTTTTACTCATATTATATTTGATAATTGCACATATTTAATAATTCATATAAATATTATATATTAATTTGATATCAATATATGTTATAATTATCATACATTAACTATTATACTAAAATAGTAGATTAGTAGCAAAAAATTAATAATTAGTAGCAAAAAATTCGTAATACTCTTAAAATTGTAGTAGTAATCCATTCTATAAGCATCCTCAGGTTCAACTAACTATATCATTTTCTAAATTGATCTTCCTACACTTTCTATTTGTCCTTTATAACCCAATAATATTAATGTATTACCTTAGTGACCATAGAACGAAAATTAACCATTTACACATATAGAGTGAAAGCAATTACACTTATAATGCATTGTCATGGACAAAGCTTTTTTTATCCCGAGAATAAGCAGAATGCATTAAGAGATTCAACCAAACTATACAAACAATTTAGCATATTTACAAACATGCCTAGGAGTTGGAAACCAATTTACATGCTAAGGCAAAAACATATACGAAGATAGAAGGGAGGAAAACTATTTAGTTTATGATTGAAATAGCTGCAGATTTTGATAAAATATAGGACCGCCTTCTTTGTCGCCTTCACCAGTTTTTCCTCTGCTCTCTAAATTGTTACACTTGATGCTTCCATTACCATATCCTCACTTAATTCGATTGTACTTCACCAGTAATGTTATCATTAACAAACCCACACTTCTTGTAATTTTTAAGTGCTGTAGTTGTGTCTCCTTACATTTTAATATGAATAAATTTTGATTAAAAGTTCGAATTTGGGTTAGAGAAATTTGATAAGATTCTATAGTAATTTATAGTGATTTATAAAAGATGAATAGTTGTAATGTTTTTTACTATTAGTGTGTAATATCTAGACTTAGTGGGGGAATGTTATAATAGTAATTTATAGTGGTTTATGGAAGATGAATAGTTGTAATGTTTTTCATTATTAGTGTGTAATGTCAAGACTTAGTGGGGAATATTATTAGTGAGTGGTTAAATGAAAATTTGATGCTAATAAATAGGGAGGTTATAAAAAATTAAGTACGTATATATCTTAAAGTATGCATGTATGGATATGCTAGAGATGTATGCATGTATGTGTTTCGGAGGGTATTTTTGGAAGAAATGTTTTAACATGACAACACACTTTTATAATAGTATTAGATTAGATATATCGTAAGTTGTTCTTTCGGATCATTTACATACCTTTAGTTGTTTAAATTTAACACTTTAGTACTCTTTGTTACGCAAACGAACAAATTTCCACCTAGAAATTCCGATATAACATTCACATATTAATTTTAGTGTTTTTTATTCATTAGTATTTATTAAATTTACTATTAATCCTATCCATATTCTAATTAAACATATTTTCATTTTATTTGAAAAATAAACTTTTGATAACTTAGCAGTAAGTTTAGCAAATTTAATAGTTAGAAAGTTATAAAATTAGCATATGAATATTGTAGGAGAACTTTTCAAATGAAAATTTTCATGTTTACATAATAGAGGGCACGAAAGTGCTAGTTTTAATCAACTAAAAGGTATATAAATACTCTGAAAAATAACTAAGGGTGTATAAATTCTAAATTAGTGAAGCATAAGGTATTTTCATGATGTGTGGCCTTTATATATTGATTTTAAACAAAAGAATTTAGGTTGACCTTCACAATTGCAAAGCAATTTGTTCTAATAAGTTTTAATTTATTGTTCCTTAATATGGTACTCGATATCAATAATAAAAGTCATCGTACAATTTTAAGTCCATGTGTAGTGAGAAAACGAGAAAGAATTTTAGCACAAATTGACAAAGGATAAAGTAAATCGAAACAACTTTAGATTTTATTAATAGATGAGCCCCATTAAACTTTTACAACCTCACAACCTCTCATTTCTTAGGGACATCCTAAAACTAGGCTTTCATAGAACTTAGTTGCTAGCTGGTGGCCCATCACCTCGACATCTTGAAATTCTACTACATCCCCTGTGCCAAGGGTTCGAAGGAGGGGGAAGATCATTATCTGGTTCTGGGATTTTGGTGCATCCTCCTGGAATACGCTCACATGGGCGAGAGTCTCTCTTGACACTTTGGACCACTAATGGTTCTGCTAGACAATGCCCAAGAATCAGAAGGCCAACAAGAAACAAGTATAGAGACAATGAGCTCTTTGGGATTGTCGTCATTTGTTAGTGATTTTTTTATAATCTTCCTATGGGGGTTAGGAAGAAAGGAATGATCAATTTATAGAGGATTTAAGGGAAAAAATTCTGAATCCACTAAATATGAGAAAAATATGCTACATTAATTGATTATAAGGAGGGAGATACACTCTCAATTTGGTGGATTTTCTTTAATAAATAATAAACATAATAATAATTTATTTCAAATACAATTAAAAATGAATTAATTTTAGTAAATAATTGTAGGTATTTGATGGGATAAATTAGGAAACCGATGAATTATATATAATCAATAGTATATGGGCAGTAAGGACTCTTTTGGTGATTATAATGTTGTGAAAATGTTCCAATGACGTCCTCTATCATAGGGATGTGGCAATATCAAATTTGAGATTATCAACATCTCAGTTAAAGTTATACAAAGTTATGCAAGTATGTATATAATCTTCATTTATTTCATACTACCACCAATTCGATATATGAACGAATAGGATTTAATATTTTTAATAAATAATGAAATCCGATGCTTATATATGCAACATTGAAGGTATTTATATGGTATTAAGTTTGTATATGTATGAGTGTCTATATATGTACGTGTGTTAGAAGGCATTTAATAAATGATATTTACTATACTAGTATAGTGCACGTGCGTTGCACGTTGTCGGATTAATTTTATGTTTAGCTTTTTTATAATAAGTTTGGTGTTAGATGTAATTTGAGAATATTTTGCTATTTTTATCATTAAAATCCTAGAGTAAATATAATCTTTTATGAGGTTTATTTGTGACATTTCAAGGTCCTTTCCGCAAATTTTATGGCATATCTCTAAAATTATGAAGTTTCAAGGTTGTTTTAAAAATTTAAAGGTTTACTCTATAAATTTTTTTTATAAACAATTTATATTCATATATATATTGAATTTGCACACTTATTATTCAGGGAATATGTACAGTTAATTAGACAAACAATTTATTTAGGTAAGAATATAGATTTTTTTTAATAATATCCTCTCGTATATCCAAGACTTTTGATATTTAAATCGTTGGTTTCGATCCAAAAAATATTTGAATTTCTTTATGAAAAAGTATCCTATTATGTTTATAAAAAACATGCTTTAACTAACCTCTTTGAATCACAAATTGATGCTTCTGTGTCCTCGTGTTCTCTGTTATTTCTTTGGTAAGATTTGGTAGGATTGAAGCTATGTATGGAACATATTTATATGAGATTTGACTTATAACTGATTTTTAGTAATAATGTCTCACAAAGTAATTATTGATATTATTGAAACGTTTTAGCTCTCCCTATTAACCGTTTTTCCTTAATGATAGTGGCTAATAATGATAGTGCCAACTATTATTGTCATATATAAAAATGTTCAGTAATTTGAAATTTAAAAAAGTCTGTTCACTCAAACTCCCATAAAACTCGCACTTAATTTCTCCTTATTAACCGTTTTTCTTTAATGATAGCGGCTAATAATGATAGTGCCAACTATTATTACCATATATAAAAATGTTCAGTAATTTGAAATTTAAAAAAGTCTATTCACTCAAAGTCCCATAAAAGTCACACTTAATTTCTCTAAAATTTTGAAATGCTTAATCAAAATTTTTTAATAAATGGAATACATAAATACTTTACAAATAAAACTCAATTTCACCTGCTAAATATGTTCACTTCTGATTACCTTTTGATTGTATATATAATAGTAATAATAAATTAATAGTATAGAGATCAAAAGAGATGTAAAACTGATCTTGTTGTTTTTTTTTAATGGCTAAGGGGGGAGTTTGCAGGTGATTGTGGTAAAGATGAATCAAATCAGTGAGTTACAAAGGCAAGTAGAAGCATCGCTATTAATATCGTAAAAACTAATGATTTACACGGAGGTTGGTGAGCCACAACCCAACATGGTAAAGCTTGAGCTCACAGTTCGATAGTGACGTGTAAACTTTATCTCTTTGTTGACTATTTTGTAATTATAATTTTAATAGTTATTATTATTATTTGAGATTTGAATTGGTAGATTTATGTACTCATGTGATATTCTTTAGTATTCTACATTTAGTTTTATATTTGAGATTTGGATTGCTAGATTTCTATAATCATTTGATATTCAATAGAAAACTGTTATGAGAGAGTGAAGTGTAACATGTTAATAAGAATTTATTTGAAAAACCGTTATGAGCGAGTGAAGTTGAACAAATTAATGAGAATTTATTTGAAAATTTGAAGGTTATGAAAGACTGAGTATATGCAAGTGTCATCATGTATGTATAAATGGATGGATGGATGTGTAGTCAATGGTGATGTAATTAAAAATTGGGTATTTGAGGGTTTCATGTATGTATGGATGGATATGTTGGAGGGCATTTTGGGTAGAAATGTTTTAACATGGCAACCCACTTTTATAATAGTATTAGATTTATGTGTGTGTTTATGCATCACTATGCATCTAATAAAAGCCTTATATTTCACTCATTTAGTGCTTATATACCGTAAGTTGTTCTTTTGGGTCATTTACATACCTTTAGTTGTTTAAAAATTTAACACGTTCGTACCCTTTGTTACGCAAACGTACAAATTTTCACCTGAAAGTTCTCATATAACATTCACATATTAATTTAAGTGTTTTTTATTCATTCGTATTTGTTAAATTTACTATTAATCCTATCCATATACTAATTAAACATATTTTGATTCTATTTGAAAATTAAACTTTTGATAACTTAGCAGCAAGTTTAGCAAATTTAATAGTTAGAAAGTTGTAAAATTAGCATATGAATATTATAGGAGAACTTTTCAAATGAAAATTTTTACGTTTCAATAATAGAGGGCTTGAAAGTGCTAGTTTTTATCAACTAAAATGTATATAAATACTCTGAAAAATAACTAAGGGTTTATAAATTCTAAATTAGTGAAACATAATGTATTTTAATGATGTGTAGCCTTTATATATTGATTTTAAACAAGAGAATTTAGGCTGACCTTCACAATTGCAAAGAAAATTGTTCTAATAAGTTTTAATTTATTGTTCCTTAATATGGTACTCGATATCAATAATAAAAGTCTCTGTATAATTTCAAGTCTAGGTGTAGTGAGAAAACGAGAAAGAATTTTAGCACGTATTGACAAAGGATAAAGTAAATTAAAACAACTTTAGATTTTATTAATAGATCAGTCCCATTAAACTTTTACAACCTCACAGCCACTCATTTCTTAGGGACATCCTAAAACTAGGCTTTCATAGAACTTAGTTGCTAGCTGGTGGCCCATCACCTCGACATCTTGAAATTCTACTACATCCCCTGTGCCAAGGGTTCGAAGGAGGGGGAAGATCATTATCTGGTTCTGGGATTTTGGTGCATCCTCCTGGAATACGCTCACATGGGCGAGAGTCTCTCTTGACACTTTGGACCACCGATGGTTCTGCCAGACAATGCCCAAGAATTAGAAGGCCAACGAGAATCAAGTATAGAGACAACGAGCTCTTAGTGATTGCCGCCATTTGTTAGTGAATTTATTTGCAATCTTCGTATGGGAGTTAGGAAGAAAGGAATGATCAATTTATAGAGGATTTAAGGGAAAAAATTCTGAATCCACTAAATATGAGAAAAACATGCTACATTAATAAATTATAAGGAGGGAGATACACTCTCAATTTGGTGGGTTTTCTTCAATAAATAATAAAAATAATAACAATTTATTTCAAATACAATTAAAAATGTATTAATTTCAGTAAATAATTGTAGGTATTTGATGGGATAAATTAAGAAACTGATGAATTATATATCATCAATAGTATATTGGGTAGTAAGAACTCTTGATCGTTATGTAGCTTTTAATATATTTTTTTGACTAAAAAACAAGGGTTAAACCCTGTTCATTAAAACCAAAAGTATGTTTACAAAAAACAAGATACGAATTGTATCCATAGAGATTAGTAGATAGAAAAAATAATTTCTCTTGTTAGGGATGTAGGACCTTCTTCTTACAAACATCCATGAAGATGAAGAGAGGGCCTTGCCGTCATTCACCGTTGACATGGATATAAGTAAGAACCAAAGCCAGCCATACATTTAATCAAGAGAAATTAAGCTTTCTATAAACTAATGTAACAAAATAAAATCAAAAGCTGATATATACACAACGACATCAGAAGCTACTAAAAAGATAATGATATGTCTAGATAAGAAGCTGATATAACACCGCTGCATGCTTCAGCGCCATCCTCCTCCTTCAGAAATTTAGATATTAATCTCCTTGCCGTGGTATAGGTCTTTCTTCTAAGGCTCTAGCCAAAAACAGATCATCCTTTCTTCTTCCTGCTCCTGACCATTCATATAAAGAAAAGATGGTAGAATTAATGATATTTGCAACAGAGAATGAAACTTCTTCAAATACAAATTTGTTCCTTGAAGACCATATAAACCAGCATACTGTAGGAAAAATACATTTCCATAAAATTCCCTCCTTTTTTTCCAGAGATGCAATAGATAGCATAAAATCCTCTAGAGAGTATGGCCATGTAAAAGGCAAATGGTAATCACTGAAGTGCTTCCAAACAGTAGATGCAATATTGCACGAAAAGAATATGTGCTCTGCAGATTCAGGATTTGATTTACAAAAAATGCACAAAGGATCACCTTGCCAACCTTTTTTCAGGAGATTGTCTTTAGTATGGAGACGATTCATAGATAAAAGCCATGTGAAGAGTTGAATCTTGCTTGGTAAGAGAGGATTCCAAACAATATTGTAGGTGGATGATTTAATTCCTCTGGAAATTAAAAAAAAACATAAAGGGATTTGATAGAGAAGAGACCATTTGATGTTAAGGACCATATTGGGATATCCACCTGATTTGAAATTTTATGTATACCAATACAATTCATGAAATCCAGTTTGACAGTATGCGGTACTGTTGTAATACTACGCTTCAAGAGAGGGTGCCAATGCCAAGTGTTGTTGTGAAGATTTCCTTGACTACGAATAGAGACATTGTTGGACCAGGCTAGAAAGTATAAGGATGGATATAAACTGGAAAGAGAATTCTTACCAATCCATTTATCCTCCCAAAATCTGATTTTATCCCCAGAACCAAGAGACCATGATAGAAGTTGTAAGAACACATCTTTATTTGAAATGATATCATTCCACACCAGAGAGTTAGAAGCATTAGAAGTAGCAGATTGCAAGGAAGAACCTTTTCTGACATATAGATGGTTAAGGAATGCACCAATATAAGAATCTCTATCAAGACATTTCCATAGCCATTTCGAAAGAAGAGAGATATTAAAAGTTTTGAGATCTTTCACTCCCAAACCCCCTTCTAATTTATTCATGCAAACCCTCTTCCAATTGACCAGGCATTTGAAAGGTTTAGAAACTGATTTACCTGACCAAAGGAAGTTCCTTCTGATTTTGTCCACTTCTTTGATCAACCATCCTGGTAATTTGTAAAAAGACATAAAGAAACAGTTGAATGTTAACTCTATTTGAGCTCTTTTTAGTTAAGTCCAAGAAAATTTCTATACCTTATTATAGTAGGTTTTATACCCCTTGGTTCTAAAAAAATTATCTTGTATCTCGTTATTGTAGTTTTATACCTCCCTATAAAGTTATGTACCTTTGGTATAACAAGTTTTATATCACCTTGGTTTTGTAAAAATTATTTTGGACCTTGTTGTTGTAGTTTCATACCTCTTTATAAAATTTATGTACCTTGGTATAACAAGTTTTCTACCCACTTGGTTATGTAAAAATTACCTTTGGAATAGCAAGTTTTATATTCCCTTGGTTTTTGTAAAAATTATTTTGGACCTTGTTCTTGTAGTTTCATACATCTTTATAAAATTTATGTACCTTGGTATAACAAGTTTCATACCCACTTGGTTATGTAAAAATTATTTTTGTACCCACTTGGTTATAAAAATTATTTATGTACCTCAGTATAACAAGTTTTATGCCCACTTGGTTATGTAAACATTATTTTTGTACCTTGTTATTATAGTTTTACACCTCTTTATAAAAAATGTACCTTGTTGTATCAGTTTTATATCCCATTCTATAAAAATTATTTTGTACCTTGTTATAGATGTTTTATACTCTTCTTATTAAAAAATTTGTACCTTATTACACCAGTTGTAAAAATTATATTGTACATTGTTTAAGATATTTATACCTTATTATAGTTGTTTTATACCTCTTTATAAAAATTGTGTACCTTGTTATAGCAGTTTTATACCCCCTTGATTCTATAAAAATTATTTTGTACCTTATCATAGTTGTTTTGTACCTCTTTATTAAATTTTTGTATCCCTATTAAAGACGTTTTATACCCATTGGTTCTGTAAAAATTATTTACTAGCTACTTATCTATATTTATGCGTCTTTATTGATTTTGTATATCTTGTTATATCTATTTTATACCCATTGGTTTTGTAAAAATTAATTTAAACCAAAAAAGATGACTGTGAAATTACTAAGAAATCTAAGAGTACTAGCTGATGGAGCTTTGGTTTTTTACACATATTTAGAAGTACTTACTGAACTACAAAATCAAGCTATAACATCAACACTAAAGAGCTCAAACATGAAGATATAACATAGACAAGATGAGCTATAGCACAAAAAGCTCAAATCAAACATCTCAACATATGAATTTTATAGTCCAAACTACAGTTTTATGGTCATTAAATGGTGAAGTTAATAGGTAGTCCTCTTGCAAGATGGTGATCTGCCGCATTTGCTGATGCTATTTGATAGTGGTAAACGAACATGTGCTAGTGTCTGAGCTGAGACTTGGGATCAAAATTCTCTCACACTCTAAAAATCTCTGTTGCAAAATATTTTTCTTCATTAGCTTCGTCATTAAATTGGTATGTTCTTCAAGAATAGCTCACTACAAAGATATACAATGTAACCCAATCAAAGACCTATATTGTAACTAAATTCACTTTCTGTAAGAAGTTTTTATGCATCTAACACTTTCTTCACCGCATCTCCAATTTAAAGTTTTACTTGTCTAAATATTTTGTGTGTGTGTGTGTGTGTGTGTTTATTGAATTTCTACTGGGGACTGATTACAATTGGAGTTTGCAATCTGAACCTCTTTTACGAAAAAAATGGTTGCCGCTACCATTTACGTCCAAAGCTATGTCAATCATAGACTATAACTAGACACAATCACAATGGCAACTAGTCCAAAATGACTTAGTTGCATGGAAATTGTTGCACTAAAACTTCAAAGTTGTGAGGAGAACGGAGAGATATAATGTATTATCATAGCAATTTTCATTGTGGGCATTTTCATAAACACATAGTGAGCACAACTACGGCAACAAAGAAACTAACTTTTAACCCACTAGGCATGAAAAAAGGAATCACTTGCCACCTTGGAACTCATATTATCAGTAAGATATAGCATCATCAATGCATTGAATTAAGAATCTGGCAATAGGGCTTTGAGG
This sequence comes from Asparagus officinalis, assembly GCF_001876935.1. NCBI lineage: Eukaryota > Viridiplantae > Streptophyta > Magnoliopsida > Asparagales > Asparagaceae > Asparagus > Asparagus officinalis. The sequence continues at coordinate 9,008,339 of NC_033796.1, forward strand.
ATCCTCTCTTTGTACTCCACACTCCACCGCCACCGTGGTCACCGACGATTTCAAATTGGGGCATCACGATTGCCCTCCCAAAATGACCTGCGCTGATCAAATCTAGAAAACCCAATGAAAATTTTAAAATTAAAATGAAAATGAAGCAGGAAAGAAAGAAGGAGAATGAAAGGGGCCTATGAGGTGCGACGAATTGGAGGATTTTGTCGTCGTCGATGATTTAGAGGCGAGGACAATAGCAAGTTGATTGCAAGGCTAGGGCTTCGGTGAATTTTGGGTCACGATCACAGCAACGCCATTTCAGATACTAGGCTTCAAGATTTGGGGCTTGGAGAGAGAAGAAGTGCTAGAGATTTTGGGGTTTTGAGAGAGGATGAGCATGAGAGAGAGAGAAATATATTTGGGTACATGGCAAATTTGGTATTTTGAAAACACTATGTGCAAATACACAGTACAATGGTATGATTGGGTTTAAAAGTAAATGGGTTTTTTCATCAATGGGGTATACGGGTAGATAAAACCTAGTGGGGTTTTTTCATCAATGGGGGTCCGACTTTGTAGCTAAAAGCAAAAACCCCTTTAATCAATTGATATCTTTCTTTTTGCGCTTTGCATTTTTTTAATTTTGTTTTCTCTTTTTGACACCACGTCCTGTAAATTGTACAGTTTTTAATACATCTTTTGAGTAGGGTATCTTGCCCTGCTTTTTCTTTCGGAAAAAAAAAATCTTATAGTAACTAAGTTAAATTGTAAAGTTTTGAGGGACTAACATAAAAATACTCACCTTTCATTTTAAAAAAGTAATTTAATAAAAAATTATTTTTCAATTAAAAGTGGTTCCTACTTTTCCACTATCATATTACATCTGCACTTTTTTATTGAAAATACATTAAATCTGATGTGATAATTTTTTTACATTTCAGTTTCAGATACAGTTTCAATTAAACAACACCCCCTAGCAATAAAAGCGAATCACTTTCAACTAAACAAGCACCCCGTTAACTCTTCTTGCGATAAACTTTCTGCTGCTAATCATTTCTCCCAACTGAAATTTTTTCCCTTTATCCCAGAATCTAACGAAACAATATCGAGGCATGCAAATTCAAGTTTTGTGTACGCACTAATTGAAAAGAAAGGTGATAAACTAATCATAATTTTTTTAATGTACCTAATCATAAAGAAAAATTAATCCTCTTCAACCTATGTAAACAATTATTTTCGGCAGAGTCAGTTGAATCCAAAGTCACTGCGCAAGTTCTCATCACTAGAGAATTTAAGGTGGCGTGCAGCCTAAATACATAGTCAGAGATCAAGACACCATACCCAATTTCAGGTGGAGTGAAGTAACACTAGAACCTCCCGCAATTAATCTAATGTTTCAAAGGAGGATACCTACCCTTTTAATCATTTATTAATTAGTTAAGAATTTAATACTCTCTATGAAGTAAAGTATTTCATTTTCCTTCATTTAATTAAGACTAAACTACCCTAATGAGTTCCTAGGGGAAAGTATAAAAAACATGGAAAATGATAGGGGCACACCCCCAACCACAACCTCAACCTCAACCACACCCTCTCTCTCATTTGCTACAGTGCACCGGGTCCCGCTTAGGATTTTAAATTTTTAAAATCCCAAGTGGGACCCGGTGCACTGTAACAAATAAGAGAGGGGGTGTGGTTGAGGTTGTGGTTGAGGGTGTGCCCCTAGTGCTAAACATTTGGTCTATCGGAAATAGCACATCCTATTGAATTGAAAAACTATCCTATGAA
>NC_033796.1:9010600-9026195 GCF_001876935.1 Asparagus officinalis
ATAATAGAGGGCATGAAAGTGCTAGTTTTAATCAGCTAAAAGGTATATAAATACTCTGAAAATTAACTAAGGGTGTATAAATTCTAAATTAGTGAAGCATAATGTAGTCTAATGATGTGTCGCCTTTATATATTGATTTTAAACAAGAGAATTTAGGCTGACCTTCACAATTGCAAAGCAAATTGTTCTAATAAGTTTTAATTTATTGTTCCTTAATATGGTACTCGATATCAATAATAAAAGTCTCTGTATAATTTCAAGTCTAGGTGTAGTGAGAAAACGAGAAAGAATTTTAGCACATATTGACACAGGATGTAGTAAATTAAAACAACTTTAGATTTTACTAATAGATCAGTCCCATTAAACTTTTACAACCTCACAGCCTCTCATTTCTTAGGGACATCCTAAAACTAGGCTTTCATAGAACTTAGTTGCTAGCTGGTGGCCCATCACCTCGACATCTTGAAATTCTACTACATCCCCTGTGCCAAGGGTTCGAAGGAGGGGGAAGATCATTATCTGGTTCTGGGATTTTGGTGCATCCTCCTGGAATACGCTCACATGGGCGAGAGTCTCTCTTGACACTTTGGACCACCGATGGTTCTGCCAGACAATGCCCAAGAATTAGAAGGCCAACGAGAATCAAGTATAGAGACAACGAGCTCTTAGTGATTGCCGCCATTTGTTAGTGAATTTATTTGCAATCTTCGTATGGGAGTTAGGAAGAAAGGAATGATCAATTTATAGAGGATTTAAGGGAAAAAATTCTGAATCCACTAAATATGAGAAAAACATGCTACATTAATAAATTATAAGGAGGGAGATACACTCTCAATTTGGTGGGTTTTCTTCAATAAATAATAAAAATAATAACAATTTATTTCAAATACAATTAAAAATGTATTAATTTCAGTAAATAATTGTAGGTATTTGATGGGATAAATTAAGAAACTGATGAATTATATATCATCAATAGTATATTGGGTAGTAAGAACTCTTGATCGTTATGTAGCTTTTAATATATTTTTTTGACTAAAAAACAAGGGTTAAACCCTGTTCATTAAAACCAAAAGTATGTTTACAAAAAACAAGATATGAATTGTATCCATAGAGATTAGTAGATAGAAAAAATAATTTCTCTTGTTAGGGATGTAGGACTTTCTTCTTACAAACATCCATGAAGATGAAGAGAGGGTCTTGCCGTCATTCACCGTTGACATGGATATAAGTAAGAACCAAAGCCAGCCATACATTTAATCAAGAGAAAATAAGCTTTCTATAAACTAATGTAACAAAATAAAATCAAAAGCTGATATATACACAACGGCATCAGAAGCTACTAAAAGATAATGATATGTCTAGATTAGAAGCTGATATAACACCGCTGCATGCTTCAGCGCCATCCTCCTTCTTCAGAAATTTAGATATTAATCTCCTTGCCGTGGTATAGGTCTTTCTTCTAAGGCTCTGGCCAAAAACAGATCATCCTTTCTTCTTCCTGCTCCTGACCATTCATATAAAGAAAAGATGGTAGAATTAATGATATTTGCAACAAAGAATGAAACTTCTTCAAATACAAATTTGTTCCTTGAAGACCATATAAACCAGCATACTGTAGGAAAAATACATTTCCATAAAATTCCCTCCTTTTTTTCCAGAGATGCAATAGATAGCATAAAATCCTCTAGAGAGTATGGTCATGTAAAAGGCAAATGGTAATCACTGAAGTGCTTCCAAACAGTAGATGCAATATTGCACGAAAAGAATATATGCTCTGCAGATTCAGGATTTGATTTACAAAAAATGCACAAAGGATCACCTTGCCAACCTTTTTTCAGGAGATTGTCTTTAGTATGGAGACGATTCATAGATAAAAGCCATGTGAAGAGTTGAATCTTGCTTGGTAAGAGAGGATTCCAAACAATATTGTAGGTGGATGATTTAATTCCTCTGGAAATTAAAAAAAAACATAAAGGGATTTGATAGAGAAGAGACCATTTGATGTTAAGGACCATATTGGGATATCCACCTGATTTTCCTTATCGGTTACGGCAAGGCCCTCTCCCGGTAGTTTACATCTTCCATTGGTCTCTCCTTCCTTCACCTTCCACAATTTTGTATATGTAACTTCTTACTATCCTTTTTACATATATATATACATGAACATGGCTTCTGGCCCTGTTTTTCTTCAAAAAAAAAATTCTGTAAATCATTGATTTTTTATATTTTTCTTCCAAAAAAAATCTTATTTTTCTCTTCTTTCTTTCGCAAAGTTCTAACATACATATGAAAAAGCTAATATTTAATCTCCTGCATTGCACGGGTGAGAACCGGTTATACTTCACTTATTATTATATTGTACAATTATATTGTACAAAGAAAAATTCCCTAAGGACCCAAAATATAGGACCAACGGGGAAGATATGTGAGGTGTCCCCCTCTTATTGCATAATGAGTTGGTCATCATTAATGATGGTTAGTTCATTATGCAATAGGAGGGGGACACCTCACATGTCTCTTCTATTGGTCTCATATTTTGGGTCCCTATAGCAAAGCTCTTGTACAAACCGTCCGCAAATAAAAAAGCGATGAAATTAAATAATTTATCTTGGACAGTAACGCTCACTTCTCAGATCCTTATCCTATCGAACTGAATATGACGAGTGCATTTATTGTAGGGACAGCTACATTCTCAACTTGCATTTCTTGCATTAAACACGGCTCTCGTCATTGGAGACTTTAAGAAGAATTCAGTTAGGCACTAGGCAGCTATGTATACATCAAGCCTTAATAATTAAATCCCTAATTCCTTAATCAACAACTTTAAACTCATCCATTTTTATGCTATAAGGAGATGGCTAATTGATTCATTAACAGGGAGCACCGTGAAAAGGATTTTATTTTGGGAATGATTTTAAAATGTTAAAGGATGGATAACTGACTCTTTGGATAATTGGATGTAGCTATTTCTGCTCGGAACATGCCTCGCTAGTCCGAAATATAATATTAGAAGGGTTAGTTGCACATTCGCCCGTAACATTTTTTTTATGTGCTTAGAGAATATCCAACCCAAAAACTCAAAATGATGTAGTTTTTACACCAAGTTGGAGTAGTTTTTACACCAAATTATTTTTTTTTGACTAAAAAACAAGGGTTAAACCCTGTTCATTAAAACCAAAAGTATGTTTACAAAAAACAAGATACGAATTGTATCCATAGAGATTAGTAGATAGAAAAAATAATTTCTCTTGTTAGGGATGTAGGACCTTCTTCTTACAAACATCCATGAAGATGAAGAGAGGGTCTTACCGTCATTCACCGTTGACATGGATATAAGTAAGAACCAAAGCCAGCCATACATTTAATCAAGAGAAATTAAGCTTTCTATAAACTAATGTAACAAAATAAAATCAAAAGCTGATATATACACAACGACATCAGAAGCTACTAAAAAGATAATGATGTCTAGATAAGAAGCTGATATAACACCGCTGCATGCTTCAGCGCCATCCTCCTCCTTCAGAAATTTAGATATTAATCTCCTTGCCGTGGTATAGGTCTTTCTTCTAAGGCTCTAGCCAAAAACAGATCATCCTTTCTTCTTCCTGCTCCTGACCATTCATATAAAGAAAAGATGGTAGAATTAATGATATTTGCAACAGAGAATGAAACTTCTTCAAATACAAATTTGTTCCTTGAAGACCATATAAACCAGCATACTGTAGGAAAAATACATTTCCATAAAATTCCCTCCTTTTTTTCCAGAGATGCAATAGATAGCATAAAATCCTCTAGAGAGTATGGTCATGTAAAAGGCAAATGGTAATCACTGAAGTGCTTCCAAACAGTAGATGCAATATTGCACGAAAAGAATATATGCTCTGCAGATTCAGGATTTGATTTACAAAAAATGCACAAAGGATCACCTTGCCAACCTTTTTTTAGGAGATTGTCTTTAGTATGGAGACAATTCATAGATAAAAGCCATGTGAAGAGTTGAATCTTGCTTGGTAAGAGAGGATTCCAAACAATATTGTAGGTGGATGATTTAATTCCTCTGGAAATTAAAAAAAAACATAAAGGGATTTGATAGAGAAGAGACCATTTGATGTTAAGGACCATATTGGGATATCCACCTGATTTGAAATTTTATGTATACCAATACAATTCATAAAATCCAGTTTGATAGTATGTGGTACTGTTGTAATGCTACGCTTCAAGAGAGGGTGCCAATGCCAAGTGTTGTTGTGAAGATTTCCTTGACTACGAATAGAGACATTGTTGGACCAGGCTAGAAAGTATAAGGATGGATATAAACTGGATAGAGAATTCTTACCAATCCATTTATCCTCCCAAAATCTGATTTTTTTCTCCAGAACCAAGAGACCATGATAGAAGTTGTATGAACACATCTTTATTTGAAATGATATCATTCCACACCAGAGAGTTAGAAGCATTAGAAGTAGCAAATTGCAAGGAAGAACCTTTTCTGACATATAGATGGTTAAGGAATGCACCAATATAAGAATCTCTATCAAGACATTTCCATAGCCATTTCGAAAGAAGAGAGATATTAAAAGTTTTGAGATCTTTCACTCCCAAACCCCCTTCTAATTTATTCATGCAAACCCTCTTCCAATTGACCAGGCATTTGAAAGGTTTAGAAACTGATTTACCAGACCAAAGAAAGTTCCTTCTGATTTTGTCCACTTCTTTGATCAACCATCCTGGTAATTTGTAAAAATACATAAAGTATAGTGGTATTGAAGTAAGAACAGAGTTTAGTGAAACCAATCTTCCTCCAAAGGACAGACAGTTGCACTTCCAAGATGCAAGCTTATGATGCAGATTGTTCAACAAGGGTTGCCAGTCTGATTTTGATAGTTTACCTCTTCTCAAAGGAAGACCTAGATATTTGATAGGAAGACTATCAAATTTGCAGTTGAGGGCTGATGATAAAGATAAGCCTCTATTTTGAATATTACCAAAATATAAGAGGGCTGATTTTGAGTAATTGATGCCCAAACCTGAAATGTCTTCAAAAATATATAAAATTGCCTTCAAAGTGCTAATGTCTTCAAAGGTGCTTCTGACAAAGAGTAATGTGTCATCAGCAAATTGCAAGCTCCTAATATGGTTGAGGGGTTCTTTGATTTGTAGACTGGAAAGCAATCCTTCATCTACGTTATACATAATCATTCTACTCAAGACATCTACTGATAAGTTGAAAAGCAAGGGTGAGAGAGGGTCACCTTGTTTAAGACCTCTTTTGCATGTAAAAGATTTTGAGGGAGAACCATTAACAAGCACTGAACAATTTGAAGTTGAGACAATGTAGTAAATCCAAGAGCACCACTTTTCCCCAAAACCTCTAGCTTTAAGCAAATTGATAAGAAAATTCCAGCTTATTGAATCAAAAGCCTTCGCAAAGTCAATTTTAACCATAGCAACTTCCTTTTTTCTCTTAGAGCAGAAGTGTATCATCTCATTAGCAATTAGAATAGAGTCAAGAGTCGATCTGTCTTTTTGAAAAGCTGACTGAGAAGGAGCAATCAAATCTTGCATAAAAGGTGCCAAACTGATTGCTAGAGTTTTAGTAAAGATTTTGAAAATGCAATTGATCAAACTGATAGGCCTAAAATCTTTAACAGTGGGATTGTCTTTAGATTTGGGATGAGAGTGATGAGGACTCTATTCACTCTATGAAGAGATGAAGGATTATCCCCAAAAAAGTTAATAAGAGCAACCAAATCTGATTTAATTAAGTCCCAAAAAGATTGAAAGAAAAGTAGGGAAAAACCATCTGGACCAGGTGCCTTGTTTGGATTCATGCTAAAAACAGCATGTTTAACTTCCTCTTCAGAAAAAGATGCCTCCAGAGAAGAAAGATTAGAATTCTGATCAGGGTACAAAAAGGCCCAATCAACAGAAAGGCTATTAGAGTTATCCTGACCAAAAAGATGAAGATAATAGTCATAAAAAGCCTTAGTAATTTCCTCATTGTCTGTGATCTCAGAATCCAAATGGGAAATAGAGGCAATATGGTTGGATCTTTTGTGATTGGAAGTTGTTCTATGGAAAAAGGTAGTATTCGCATCTCCCTCTTTCAACCACTGTATGCGGGATCTTTGCAACCAATATGCTTCCTCCTCTTTAATAATATATATATATGAAGATTAATAGTGTAGCTTTTAAAGAAAAATCCTTTCTAAGATTTGTTATTTATAATGGTGTGAAAATGTTCCAATAACGTCCTCTATCATAGGGATGCAACAATATCAAATTCGATATTATCAACATCTCATTTAAAGTTATACAAAGTTATGCCAGTCTGTATATAATCTTCGTTTGTTGCATACTACCACCAAGTCGATATATGAACGAATTGGATTTTAATATTTTAATAAATAATGAAATCTGATGCTTATATATGCAACAATGAAGGCATTTAAATGGTATTAAGTATTTATATGTATGAGTGTCTATATATGTACGTGTGTTAGAAGGCATTTAATTAATGATATTTAGTATGTTTATGTGTGTGTTTATGCGTCACTATGCATCTAATAAATGCCTTATATTTAACTCATTTTGTGCTTATATACCGTAAGTTGTTCTTTCGGATCATTTACATACCTTTAGTTGTTTAAATTTAACACTTTAGTACCCTTTGTTACGCAAACGTACAAATTTTCACCTAAAAGTTCTCATATAACATTCACATATTAATTTTAGTGTTTTTTATTCCTTAGTATTTATTAAATTTACTATTAATCCTATCCATATTCTAATTAAACCTATTTTGATTCTATTTGAAAAATAAACTTTTGATAACTTAGTAGCAAGTTTAGCAAATTTAATAGTTAGAAAGTTATAAAATTAGCATATGAATATTATAGGAGAACTTTTTAAATAAAAATTTTTACGTTTATATAATAGAGGGCATGAAAGTGCTAGTTTTAATCAGCTAAAAGGTATATAAATACTCTGAAAATTAATTAAGGGTGTATAAATTCTAAATTAGTGAAGCATAATGTAGTCTAATGATGTGTCGCCTTTATATATTGATTTTAAACAAGAGAATTTAGGCTGACCTTCACAATTGCAAAGCAAATTGTTCTAATAAGTTTTAATTTATTGTTCCTTAATATGGTACTCGATATCAATAATAAAAGTCTCTGTATAATTTCAAGTCCAAGTGTAGCGAGAAAACGAAAAAGAATTTTAGCACATATTGACAAAGGATAAAGTAAGTTGAAACAACTTTAGATTTTATTAATAGATCCGTCCCATTAAACTTTTACAACCTCACAGCCTCTCATTTCTTAGGGACATCCTAAAACTAGGCTTTCATAGAACTTAGTTGCTAGCTGGTGGCCCATCACCTCGACACCTTGAAATTCTACTACATCCCCTGTGCCAAGGGTTCGAAGGAGGGGGAAGATCATTATCTGGTTCTGGGATTTTGGTGCATCCTCCTGGAATACGCTCACATGGGCGAGAGTCTCTCTTGACACTTTGGACCACTGATTGTTCTGCCAGACAATGCCCAAGAATCAGAAGGCCAACGAGAAGCAAGTATATATAGAGATAAGGAGCTCTTAGGGATTGCCACCATTTTTTTTTTTTTGGTCAATGAAAAATTTTATTCACTCACCAAATATGTAACGTTATGTACATCAAGTTACTCAAAAGCAGAGATATCAACTATACAGACATTTTTGCCAAAAAATGTGTAACTCAAGAAAGCAAAATCATCAAACTTTCGAATCAACTACAGTGAGAGGATCCACTGTTTGTCTTCAGCAGGTAGTGGATAATTGAGAGATATAGTCAATATATCTACTTTAATTTTCCTAATCACATACCAATCAGTTTTTGCTGCAGTTGAGGACAGAGCAGTGTATAGATCAGAGAGATGAACCTTTGAATTTTTTGAGCAAGAAATAATTTTCTGTTTTAGATTTTCAACTCCCCCCCAGGCATTCAAAGCATTATCCCTAACTTTTAACAACTGTCTCCACATCCATGAATCACAAGCCTTAGCAGATACATGCCAAATATCTCTGTTTTTCAGATAATTTTCATGAATCCACTTGATCCACAGAGATTCCTTATTCATATGAATGTGCCAAATAGCCCTCAACGCAGTAGCAATACTCCACTGAGTTGCAGAGAAGATCCCCAGTCCCCCAAGCTTTTTATCAGTGCACACATTTGTCCAGTTCACAAGGGGAATTTTAAAAACCTGATCAGATTTACCCCATAGGAAATTTCTACAGAGTACATCAATTTGACGAAGAACTTTGATTGGAAGAATGTAACAGGAAGTCCAGAATATCTGAATACCCAGAATAACACTTTTAATTACTTGTAGCCTACCAGGATATGACAGCTTCATGTGTAACCATGACTGAAACTGGCCTGATATTTTCACAAAAAGAGAGCTACAATCCATGTAAGACAATCTTTTGCATATGAGTGGCAAACCAAGATATCTGATAGGAAAATTCCCCTCAGGAAAGCCCAAACAGTTTCTGATAGTATCCTTTGTAGATTCATCAACTCCACCATAAAAAATAGAGCATTTAGAAGGATTTGCCTCTAAACCAGATTTAGCACCAAAGTCTTTGACACATTCATAAATTTTGTGCACTGAATAAGAATCCCCTTTGGTAAACAGTAGTAGATCATCAGCAAAAATTAGATGGGAGATATTGAGCTTCTTACATTTTGGATGGTATTTAAAATTTCTGTCATTTTTCAGCAAAACAATGCTCCTGGAGTAGGGATTGCCACCATTTGTTAGTGAATTTTTTTGCAATCTTCGTATGGGAGTTAGGAAGAAAGGAATGATCAATTTATATAGGATTTAAGGAAAAAATTCGGAATACACTAAATATGAGAAAAACATGCTACATTAATAGATTATAAGGAGGGAGATACACTCTCAATTTGGTGGGTTTTCTTCAATAAATAATAAAAATAATAACAATTTATTCAAATACAATTAAAAATGTATTAATTTTAGTAAATAATTGTAGGTATTTGATGGGATAAATTAAGAAACTGATGAATTATATATCATCAATAGTATATGGGCAGTAAGAGCTCTTGATCGTTATAAAGTTTTTAATATATATATATGAAGATTAATAGTGTAGCTTTTACAGAAAAATCCTTTCTAAGATTTGTTATTTATAATGGTGTGAAAATGTTCCATTGACGTCCTTTATCATAGGGATGCGACAATATCAAATTCGAGATTATCAACATCTCAGTTAAAGTTATACAAAGTTATGCCAGTATGTATATAATCTTCGTTTGTTGCATACTACCACCAAGTCAATATATGAACGAATTGTATTTTAATATTTTAATAAATAATGAAATCTGATGCTTATATATGCAACAATGAGTGTCTATATATGTACGTGTGTTAAAAGGCATTTAATTAATGATATTTACTATGTTTATGTGTGTGTTTATGCATCACTATGCATCTAATAAATGCCTTATATTTCACACTTTTAGTGCTTACTACTTGAGACGCACGTGCGTTGCACGTAGTCACACTTATTGATCAATTTTTTGGAATTCTTTTGGTTCTATTAGGTTAGAAAGTGAATAGTTATTAAGATATTATAGTAATTAATAAAGAATTAATATGTATTCAATGAAATGAGACTTAATGCATAAAGATTAGATGGGTATATTTGTAGGAGGTCTTGAATAAGTTATTTTTATCGAAAACAATAACTCTCTACATGGAAAATTAGCTTACACATGTTTCTCTTATAAAGTATAAACTACTTGTAAAGAAAGAAGCTCAAGTACATTTACATGAGAGAGAGAGAGAGAGAGAGATGTCATTTTGAAATTATCTTTCTAGAAATTATTAAGCCTCCTCTAGTTTATTATTAGCTCTTACAGTCCCCCAATTTATATTTTATACATGCAATTTATATCTCTAAAATTGCATTTCAAGGGTATTAAGTGCTAGTATATTGAGGAGGATTTAGTGCAACTCAAGATATAGAAGAGTGAATTATGTATAATTTCCCCTATTTGTCATAATAATGCAATTTAAAGATGATTAATGGAGAAATGGGTAACCCTTCATGAATGAGTTCCTTATTAAAGGGGTGTTAAGAAGACAGTGGAATAATAAAAAGTTAAGAACTTTTCATATTACTGTAATGTTATGTTATATATTTATTTATTTGAATTGGTAAATAATTAACTTTTTACTCATATTATATTTGATAATTGCACATATTTAATAATTCATATAAATATTATATATTAATTTGATGTCAATATATATTGTAATTATCATACATTAACTATTATACTAAAATAGTAGATTAATAGCAAAATAATAATAATTAATAGCAGAAAATTCGTAATACTCTTAAAATTGTAGTAGTAATCCATTCTATAAGCATCCTCGATCAGGTTCAACTAAATATATCATTTTCTAAATTGATCTTCCCGCACTTTCTATTTGTCCTTTATAACCTAATAATATTAATGTATTACCTTAGTGACCAAAGAACGAAAATTAACCATTTACACATATAGAGTGAAAGTAATTACACTTATAATGCATTGCCATGGACAAAACTTTCTTTATCCCGATAATAAGCATAATGCATTAAGAGATTCAACCAAACTATACAAACAATTTAGCATATTTACAAACATGCCTAACTATACAAACAATTTAGCATATTTACAAACATGCCTAGGAGTTGGAAACCAATTTACATGCTAAGACAAAAACATATACGAAGATGGAAGGGGGAAAAACATGCCTAGGAGTTGGAAACCAATTTACATGCTAAGACAAAAACATATACGAAGATGGAAGGGGGAAACCAATTAGTTTATGACAGAAATAGCTGTAGATTCTGATAAAATACAGGACCACCTTCTTTGTCGCATTCTCCTGTTTTTTCTCTGCTCTATAAATTGTTACACCCGATGCTTCCATTACCATCTCCTCAATCAATTCGATTGTACTCCACCAGTGATGTTACCATTAACACACTCACACTTCTTGCGATTTGTAAGTGTTGTAGTTGTGTCTCCTTACTTTTAAATATGAATAAATTTTGATTAAAAGTTAGAATATTGGTTAGAGAAATTTGATAAGATTCTATAGTAATTTATTATGATTTATGAAAGATGAATAGTTGTAACGTTTTTTATTATTAGTGTGTAATGTAAAGACTTAGTGGGGAAATGTTATAATAGTAATTTATAGTGATTTATGGAAGATGATTAGTTGTAACGTTTTTTATTATTAGTATGTAATGTCAAGACTTAGTGGGGAATATTATTAGTGAGTGGTTAAATAAAAATTTGATGCTAATAAATAGGAAGGTTATGAAAAATTAAGTATGTATATATCTTAATGTATGGATGTATGGATGTGCTAGAGATGTATGCATGTATGTGTTTCGGAGGGTATTTTTGGAAGAAATGTTTTAATATGACAACACACTTTTATAATAGTATTAGATATATCGTAAGTTGTTCTTTCGGATCATTTACATACCTTTAGTTGTTTAAATTTAACACTTTAGTACTCTTTGTTACGCAAACGTACAAATTTCTACCTGAAAATTCCCATATAACATTCACGTATTAATTTTAGTGTTTTTTATTCATTAGTATTTATTAAATTTACTATTAATCCTATCCATATTCTAATTAAACATACTTTGATTCATTTTGATAAATAAACTTTTGATAACTTAGCAGTAAGTTTAGCAAATTTAATAGTTAGAAAGTTATAAAATTAGCATATGAATATTGTAGGAGAACTTTTTAAATGAAAATTTTTATGTTTACATAATAGAGGGCATGAAAATGCTAGTTTTAATCAACTAAAAGGTATATAAATACTCTGAAAATTAACTAAGGGTGTATAAAGTCTAAATTAGTGAAGCATGAGGTATTTTCATGATGTGTAGCCTTTATATATTGATTTTAAACAAGAGAATTTAGACTGACCTTCACAATTGCAAAGCAAATTGTTCTAATAAGTTTTAATTTATTGTTCCTTAATATGGTACTCGATATCAATAATAAAAGTCTCCGTACAATTTTAAGTTCAGGTGTAGTGAGAAAACTAGAAAGAATTTTAGCACATATTGACAAAGGATAAAGTAAATTGAAACAACTTTAGATTTTATTAATAGATCAGTCTCATTTAACTTTTACAACCTTATAGTCTCTCATTTCTTCGGGACATCCTAAAACTAGGCTTTCATAGAACTTAGTTGTTAGCTGGTGGCCCATCACCTCAACATCTTGAAATTCTACTTCATCCCCTGTGCCAAGGGTTCGAAGGAGGGGGAAGATCATTGTCTGGTACTAGGATTTTGGTGCATCCTCCTGGAATACACTCACATGGGTGAGAGTCTCTCTTGACACTTTGGACCACTAATGGTTCTGCCAGACAATGCCTAAGAATCAGAAGGCCAACGAGAAACAAGTATAGAGACGATTAGCTCTTAGGGATTGCCGCCATTTGTTAGTGAATTTTTTTGTAATCTTCGTATGGGGGTTAGGAAGAAAGGAATGATCAATTTATAGAGGATTTAAGGGAAAAATTCTGAATCCACTAAATATGAGAAAAACATGCTACATTAATAGATTATAAGGAGGGAGATACACTGGGCAGTAAGAGCTCTTGATCGTTATAAAGTTTTTAATATATATATATGAAGATTAATAGTGTAGCTTTTACAGAAAAATCCTTTCTAAGATTTGGTGATTATAATGTTGTGAAAATGTTCCAATGACGTCCTCTATCATAGGGATGTGGCAATATCAAATTCGAGATTATCAACATCTCAGTTAAAGTTATACAAAGTTATGCCAGTATGTATATAATCTTCGTTTCTTTCATACTACCACCAAGTCGATATATGAACGAATTGGATTTTAATATTTTAATAAATAATGAAATCCGATGCTTATATATGCAACATTGAAGGCATTTAAATGGTATTAAGTATGTATATGTATGAGTGTTTATATATGTACGTGTGTTAGAAGAAATTTAATAAATGATATTTACTATGTTTATGTGTGTGTTTATGCATCACTATGCATCTAATAAATGCCTTATATTTCACTCATTTAGCGCTTATATACTTATACACCGTAAGTTGCTATTTCGGATCATTTACATACCTTTAGTTGTTTAAATTTAACACTTTAGTATCCTTTGTTACGCAAACGTACAAATTTTCACCTGAAAGTTCTCATATACCATTCACATATTAATTTTAGTGTTTTTTATTCATTCGTATTTGTTAAATTTACTATTAATCCTATCCATATTCTAATTAAACATATGTTGATTCTATTTGAAAATTAAACTTTTGATAACTTAGCAGCAAGTTTAGTAAATTTAATAGTTAGACAGTTATAAAATTAGCATATGAATATTTTAGAAGAACTTTTCAAATGAAAATTTTTACGTTTCAATGATAGAGGGCACGAAAGTGCTAGTTTTAATCAACTAAAAGGTATATAAATACTCTGAAAAATAACTAGGGTGTATAAATTCTAAATTAGTAAAACATAAGGTATTTTAATGATGTGTAGCCTTTATATCTTGATTTTAAACAATAGAATTTAGGCTGACCTTCACAATTGCAAAGCAAATTGTTCTAATAAGTTTTAATTTATTGTTCCTTAATATGGTACTCGATATCAATAATAAAAGTCTCTGTACAATTTTAAGTCCGGGTGTAGTGAGAAAACGAGAAAGAATTTTAGCACATATTGACAACGGATAAAGTAAATTGCAACAACTTTAGATTTTATTAATAGATCGGTCCCATTAAACTTTTACAACCTCGATAATTAATCATTAGTTTAAGTAACACTATTGATATAATTAAATCATTTATATTATTAAATATTTATGTTATGGACATATTTTATTACAATAGTTATTAAATAATGGTTGTAGTTTTTAATATTATATGAATTTATTTTTTAAGAATATTACCTTGCTCGTTAATTAATATCATCTTATTAAGACATAAATTAAAACTACTATTATTTAGAGAAAGTACTTTATATATAAATATTGGATCTTTAAAATTTATGAGATGTTTACTTTTCAACAAAAAGTGAATGACTCGTAGATTTCAAAAATACAATATTTTTATATAAAGTAACTTTTCTAAATAAAAGTATTTTTAATTTATAATGTCCAATTTTTATTACTAAGATGATATTATAATATCGAAAAGGGTGATATTCCTTATAATATAAAGAATCAACCCATATTTATGCTATTATTAATAACTATAATTATGTGTAATATTTTAATAAATAAACAATTTAACTATTTCATTACTATTAATTATTATTTTATAATGAATTATAATATATTTATCAACTTTTATTATCATTATAAATTATTAATATGTTCGATCTAGTGAGTGACCAAATATTTTGGGAAAAAGAAGAGAAAAGTATATGTCTCATAAATGTCAAGGATCTTAATATTTTTATATAAATTGATTTTCCAAAATAAAAATATTTTTAATTTATAACGTCCAAATTTTTATTACTAAGATGATATTAATTATCAAACAAGGTAACAACATAAAGAAGCAACTCATATTTATACTATTATTAATAATTATAATTATGTATAGTAATTTATTAAATGAATGACTTTTACTATTTTATATAATTAATAATTATTTATAATAAATTGTCATATATTTACGAATTTTGTTATCATTATAAATTTTTAATATATTCTAGTGAATTTTTCAAATAATTTGAGAAAATAAAGAGGTGCATAGTTAATGAGAGGTTATGGATCATTAGTTTTATAACTAATGGTATAATTGTGAGAGATAAAAAATTGAGAGGGTAAAAAGGGAAATCAAAAGTTTCGACATGGATATTCTTTTTTATAAGTAGTATCGATTAGATTGGATAGTATTGATATGTGACTGGCTTCGACAATACATTAGATAGTTCTGTGACTGTAAGCATAGAGATCTGTGAACAGTGCAATTTTTGAGGTATCTTAGGGCTAGAAAACCATCCCCAGGGCCCAGACAGTGCACAGCCCTAAGGCGGCCTAGGGGTGGCAACCGGGCGGATCTTTTGTGGGGCTTGGAAGCCTTTTCAAGTTCTATGTTTTGAATATTACAACTCCAAATTATGTTTGTCCTTCAATTATGCACGTGTATTAATACTTTCAAGTATCAACTGCAGTGGAAACAAACCTTTATTGTGCTCAATAATTCGTACATAACAAGGGATGACAGACACGGCGGGGAGAAAAGGAAAGGAAAAAACAGCTGAAGACGAGCAAAACAAACGCACACATTTTGAACAAGATGTACCCCAATTAACTAAACAGGATTGATGAAAGCAACAATCTCGTCCATGAGCTCCGCCGCCATCTCCGTCCCCGGATTCGCCAAATGAAACCCGTGAACCGCCGCCGCCCGCTTCGTCTCGAACCCGGCGCCGTCCGCTCCGCCAAGAATATCCACTCTCGCTTCAACCGCGCCATAGTAAGCCTTCCTTGAAACCCACC
>NC_033796.1:9026664-9035141 GCF_001876935.1 Asparagus officinalis
CGAGTCGGACGTGAGCGTTGATTTCCATTTTGGGAAAGGGGAGGCCCCGGAGGGTAGCTAAGTATATATGGGTTTAAGTAAAAAGTTGGGGTGATTGAGTTTGGAGTGCTTGAGAATGAGAAAACGGTGGGGATTTATAGGGAGTGAGCACCAGTTCAGAACAGTTTAAATAAGGGGAAATTGCTTCCGACGCTCGATTTCCTAACAACTATTTCACCCCTTCCCAAGACTTTTTCAATGCTCCCAAAATTCTCAAAAGTAAACAAATTATTTCCTGAGCCCTAAAACACAAAACCCAAGAGTTTTAAACATGTGAATATCATAATATTTTTTCTCTCTTTCTCTCTTTTTTTATCTGTGATTATTTGAAAGGGTTTCATCCGTCCCTTTCCCCGATGGCGGCCGCCAACGATTCGAAGAAGTCCTCCAGAACTTCAACGGTGAGGAGTTCGAGATCGAGGAGGCCGTGGCCATGGAGTCGCAGGCGATTGGTGAGCGCTGGAGTCCCGATGGTGACGTGGCCGCTGTTCCACGAGCAGTTCATCAACGCAGAGATGGTCGTGGAGGTGATGGGATAGGGGCGAGGATGTGGGAGGGGTTCAGGAAGGACGACTGCGGGAAGGTGACGGTGGTGGTGATGGCGGAGGAGATCGCCAGGGCTTTGAAGAGAGTGATGGGGGAGAGGAGGAGTACAAGGAAATGAGGATCAAGGCGAAAGAGCTAGGGGCGGCGATGCATCGGGCGGTGGAGGAGGTTACGAGTTGATATTATCTCATTTTTTATATGGGTTTCTCTTTATAAGTTCTCTAGTGATCTTTTTTTCATCTGGGTTTCTCAAACTTTGATAAAGATGGGTCCTTTGTTGCAATCAGTTAATGAAGTTATTGAAGAGATCATGAACCTCCATAGGTCTCTTCCACCAAGGCCAAGTATTGTTGATGTTGAAGCAGCTATGGTTACACGTTGGTTGTGAAGGTTACAGGTTGGTTGTGAAGGATATGTGTTCCTTGTGAAGGTTAAGGGTTGGTTGTTACAGGTTGGTTATGAAGGATATGCCTTGGTTGTGAAGGTATTGCAGGTTAGTTATGAAGGTTACGTGTTATTTTTTAAGGTTATGGATTGGTTGTGAAGGATACACATTAGTTGTAAAGGTATTACAGGTTGGTTGTTAAGGTTACTGGTTGGTTGTTAAGATTACTGGTTGGTTGTGGAGGTTACGGGTTGATTGTTGAGGTTATACATTGGTTGTGGAGGTTACGTGTTGGTTGTGAATGTTACGCATTGGTTATGAAGGTTACGGGTTAATTGTTAAGGTTACGGGTTGATTGTTAAAGTTTACGGGTTGATTGTTAATGTTAACTTCACAACAAACCCGTAACCTTCACAACAAACGCTTATCCTTAACAACCAACCCGTAACCTTAACAACCAACGCGTATCCTTCACAACCAATCCGTAATCTTCACAACCAACGCGTAACCTTAACAACCAACCCGTAGCTTAACAATCAACCCCTAACATTTTATTCACTCTAGATTGGCTATTTTAATCACATGACCACTTTAATCGCCTTGACAGCTTGGCTATGTGATTGGGTAGAGTGTTTAATTCATGTTTTTTATTGTACTTTGTAAGAGTCATTTCATCACTGAACTGTGGCTACTTTAATATTTAGGGAAAATTATTTCCACCCCCTGTGATAATCTAATGGGACCGACAGTCACCTTTTGCGGGCAGTTTGAGGTATGATTCTATATGGATACTAAGACTAAAAGGGTAAAGGATATGATAAATTGATCGAATTTCCTATGGTGGAATATGCAAATGTGGAAATTCTAAGGGTTAGTTGTGGAGGTTACGCTTTGGTTGTGAATACTACGGGTTACATGTTGGTTGTTAAGGTTACGCGTTGGTCATGAAAGTTACGGGTTGGTTGTGAAGGATACGCGTTGGTTGTTAAGGTTACGAGTTAGTTGTTAAGAATAAGTGTTGGTTATGAAGATTAAACGTTGGTGTACGCTGCCAAAAAATTACTGCAGATAGTTGATCTCCATCAAACACTGATGATGAAAGTTACAATCTGACAGCTTTTAGAAGACTACAATTTGAAAATTTTCACATGGATCGATGAAAGCTCTAATTCAACAGCCTTTACAATCAACATCGGGAGTTACAATCTGGTGACTCTCTTATTTTTAAGGAGCCAAGACGAAGGTTACAAGATGACGATCTTTACAACGCTCTAGCATAAGAGACTACAAATTAACGGTCTCTTCAAATCAAAACACAAATATCTCTTAAACTATAAGGAATTTGGCGAAACGGACGGGAGCAAACCGAACCATTTGGGTCGGTTTGGTCAGCTCCATGTCATCAAGATAGTCAATTTTCATATATAATTCGTCCAATTTTGACTTATGGTTTGAAAGTTATGACATGTGCTTCGCAGCAAGTTATGTTCTAAAGTCCGTTTGCAAGACTAGACTTTGCCTGAACATTGGACTTAGGATAAAGCTCGCCAAGCTCGCCCGAGGCTCGCCTCTGCGTTCCAGATTCAAAACGTAGAGGTCGTGGCTGCATTACAAACTCAAAACGCAGAGTTTGTGGCTGCGTTCCAGACTCAAAACGCAGAGTTCGTGGCTGCGTTTTTAGGCTCAAATGCAGAGCTCAACTTTGCGTCCCAGGTCCAGAACGGAGAATTCTTGCCCAGAACGCAATTCTTGTGTTTGACTCGTTCAAACACAAACTGAACGGTTTCAAAACTATTTTCCACGATTTGAGGGAATCACTCTCCCACTTAGGAGCAAATTAAGGGGACGCTTACGCCCCTTAATCCCCTATAAATGATAAAAAACTCAACTGAGTTCAGGATCTCCAATTGGATCGACTTTTTGCATAAAAAATATCGCAAAAAGAGATATCTACAATCTCTTAAGCAGATTTTTTTGAGATCTTCAAATTTGGAGCTCTTGGAGATCATCTTCGTAGACAATAGAGAGCTTGGAGCTTCAGATCTTTGACCTTGGCTTACAAACCGATTTTCGGTTAAATCAATCAACTCCTCCATAGAGTTATAACTCGCTCTGAGTTATTAAACTCGTTAAGAGTTCTGTTTAAACTTACCACGCAAGTTCTCCATGACATCAAATCCAAAAGGATTCAACCGTGTTCCACGAGGTAAAACGTCGGATCGTCAAGTAGAAGCAAGTTCGACATGAGTTTTGAGGGAGGCCTCTCATCGACACCAAGAAGAACCCGGTTTTAAACAAAGGGAAGGATCTCCGTCGGTCCTTCTCTCTTTTGTAAATCAGAAAACCGATCAAGAAGATTTGTAATTACTTTTCTAAGTCTGTTAAAAGAAGTTGTATCGAGAGAATTGTAATTCATTCTTTTATAATTCTGTTACAGAGAATAATACAAATTCAATTCTCAATTATCTTCTTTTAA
Source organism: Asparagus officinalis (assembly GCF_001876935.1). Classification (NCBI taxonomy): domain Eukaryota; kingdom Viridiplantae; phylum Streptophyta; class Magnoliopsida; order Asparagales; family Asparagaceae; genus Asparagus; species Asparagus officinalis. The sequence goes on from NC_033796.1 coordinate 9,030,111, forward strand.
TTTTCCCACCAAACAATTGGTTGTGAAGTTAACATTAACAATCAACCTGTAACCTTAACAATCAACCCGTAACATTCATAACCAACGCATAACCTTCACAACCAATGCGTAACATTCACAACCAATGAGTAACCTCCACAACCAACCCGTAATCATCACAACCAACCCGTAACCTCCACAACCAACCTGTAATCTTAACAATCAACGCATAACCTTAACAACTAACTCGTAACCTTCACAACCACCGCGTAATCTCCACAACCAACCCGTAACCTTAACAACCAACCCTTAGAATTTTTATATTTGCATATGTTAGACCCTAGAGGGGGGGTGATTAGGGTCTTATGCTAATCTAATCCGATTAAATACCAATTAAAATTAATTAATGAGTTATCCTAGCAAGTATGAAATATAACAACTATATAAGCTAGGATAAGCAATATGAACAATGAGATATATCCTATATGATGAATATATATATGCAAGGATATATAAACTAACACAAGATCAAAGAGATATACAATATGATATATGTATATGCAAGGATATAAAACTAACACAAGGGGTAAACAATATGAACTAGATAGTGGATCATATAAATAATGAGCTAATGACAATGGCGACAAGAAATATAAACACAAGTATAAATAAACGACAAAGCACACTCAAACACAAGATATGATCACGGAGTTCGGACCTTCCGTCCTGCGTCTCTGCTCCCCACTCCCGGGGAGAAATCCACTATCACAACCGGGTTTTCTACGCTCACCCGAATAACGTTTACAACCACACTATGTCGGTTTTCAATGCTCACCGAACAACGTTCACTCCTCACACTCGGTTTTCTAGTTCACCGAAAACTTCACAACACACTCGGTTTTCTAGCTCACCGAAAACCTTACAATCTCACAATATAACAAATATAAATTTGTTCTCTACAATAGATGAGAACTTAATTAAGCACAACTCAATGTTACAATCTCTCACAACCCTAATATACTATGTATGCAAATACAATAAGCTCATGTGGGTGTGTGTAACAATGAGATTCAATAAAAACTTAACTCAATAAGAACTAGCAATAATATTGATATGGAATATAATAGTAGAAATGCTAGGAAATAGAGTTAAGGAAACTTCTCTAAAAACACAAAGAGATGATGATGAAATGTTGAAGATGAACTCTTCAATAGTTGATGTAAACTCCTCTTTGTAACAGCAAACCCAAAACAAACTTAAACCAAAACTAAACAAGCTTAAACCCTTGTTTAAAACCTTGTTTAAAAACTTCTTTAAAACTCTTCAATGGGTTGTTCAAATAGAAGGGGGTTTGGGGGTTTATATAGGAAGAGAAGCAGCAGCTAAAACCCAAAAGCAAATCTCACAAAAACCAAGAAATCGATTCTGAAGAAAATAACAGTTAGGCAGAAATGACAGATCGGCGGTCGACCGAAAATATTCGCGGTCGACCGCGAACTACACGCAGAACTTCGTCGGTCGACCGGTGCGGTCGACCGATGGAAATTTCGAGCTCTCGGTCGACCGCACAGGTCGACCGACAAACTCTCTGCTGCCCACTGTCGACTGAACATATAAGTGGTCGACCGGTGCGGTCGACCGAAATCTGATACTACAGAAAATGAAGTCTGAAAACTGTTTTTTCTGATTTTAAAACACTGTTTAAAAATATCAAACAAATTCCAAAAAATATAAAACTTTGGGGAATGATTGTAGACATGATAATAAACATACTATAATGACTGGTTATCAAAAAGGACTTCTCAAATGAAAAATATCATCATTTTACAAAATAGGCCAAAACATAAAAATGTAAACATGTGAATTTTGACATTTAGGCTAAACCATGTTTTGAAACTTTGCACAATGATTATATAGACTTAATAAAATATGTATATGATTATTGTTAAGTCCAAAAACTAAGAATATGATATTTTCACAAATACATTAGAGAATGAAACATAGGAGTATGTATATGAAAATATATTTGTTTCATATCTAAGTAGATAAACCAAATCACAATAATAAATATAAAATATGTAATTTCATATTTATAAACATAAAAACCAAAACTATGCATGTATATATATAACTATATATATATATACGAAGAAACCAATAAATGTGTGTGTGTATATGATATTGAGCTTAGAGTATCAAACACACATAATATAAAACCTAAACTAAATTACCCAAGCAATCTTGATCTTCAATTAAGCTTGACTTGGTACACTATGCGGATGAAGCTTGAACTTGATTGAACTTGAATTGCATAAGCTTCACCGACATTCCGCCAACCTCCTTTGGATATGATCGTTGAAGCTTGTAGGCTGTCTAAAAATCACAATAGATAGTTGATCCCCCATCAAACACCGATAATGGAAGTTACAACCTGACGACTTCCAGAAGGCTACAATTTGAGGACTTTCACGTAGAAGGCTACAATCTGACGACCTTCACGACAACTGATGAAAGCTCTAATTCGACAGCATTCATAATCAACATCGGGAGTTACAATCCGACGACTCTCATATTTTCAAGGAGCCAAGACGAAGATTACAAGAGGACGATCTGTGCAAAGCTCTAGCAAAAGAGACTACAAATTGACGGTCTCTTCATATTAGAATGCAGATATCTCTCAAACCGTAAGGAATTTGGCGAAACGGAGGAAGCGAACCAAAGCCTTTGGCTTGGTTCGGATGGCCCCGTCTCGTTGAGATAGCCGATTTTCATATATAATTCGTCCAATTCCGACTTACGGTTTGAAAGTTATGACATGTTCTTCGCAGCAATTTATGTTCTGAAATCCGTCTACAAGACCGGACTTCGTCAGAACATTGGACTTAGCTTGAAGCTCGCCAAGCCTGCCCAAGGTTCGTCTCTGCATTACAGAGTCAAAACACATAGGTCGAACCAGCATTATAACATCAAAACGCAGAGTTACGGCCCAACTGTGCGTTTTCAGCCTTTAAACAGGCTCAACTCTGCGTTTTCAGCCTAAAACGCAGAGTTCATCTCTAAAACAGCACAACCTGTGCGTTTTCAGCCTTTAAACAGGCCCAACTCTGCGTTTTTAGCCTAAAACGCAGAGTTCATCTCTGAAACGGCACAAACTGTGCGTTTTCAGCCTTTAAACAGGTCAACTGTGCGTTTTCAGGCCAACTGTGTGTTTACGGGCTCAACTGTGCGTTTTTAGCCTGAAACAGGCCAACTGTGCGTTTACGGCCCAACCGTACGTTTACAGCACGAATTGTGCGTTTTCAGCCTAAAACATCCCAACTCTGCGTCTCAGAGTTCATCACGCTGCGCGGCCAGTGCGTTCAGCCACCAGAATAGGCTCAACTCTGCGTTTTTAGTCTAAAAACGTAGAGTTCGGGCCCTGAACGCTATTTTTCAGCGTTTGACTCGTTCAAAGCACGTAATGAACAGTTCCAGGAACTGTTTTTCCCCACGATTTGAGGGATTTTCGCCCCACTTAAGAGCGGATTAAGGGGGTAGTTACCACCCTTAATCCCCTATAAATACCAGAAACTCAATTGAGTTAAAGGATCGAATTTTTTTCTCATCAACAAAGGGAGATTCGGTCAAAAGGCTGGCATATTTTGGATCTGGGACTTGGCAGCAACAGAGAGCTTTGGAGATCAACGACTTGAAGGAGCTCTTGAATCATTTTGGAAGGCTTTTAATTGAAGCCTTTGAAATTATTTGGTCTTGGTTGATAACCGACTTTCGGTTCAAATCAACTCTTTTTCAAGAGTTCAAACTCGTTCAGAGTTATCAACTCGATCAGAGTTCAAAACTTGCTCTGCAAGTTCTTCTAAAACTCGTCAGAGTTATCAACTCGATCAGAGTTCAAAACTTGCTCCGCAAGTTCTTCTAAAACTCGTTCAGAGTTATCAACTCATTAAGAGTTATTTTCAAACTTGCCACGCAAGTTCTCCACAGCATCAAATCGTGAGGAGAACAACGAAGAACAAACTCGACGTGAGCATTCGAGGGAGGCACTCCATCGCCACCAAGAAGAACCCAGTTTTAAACAAAGGGGAGAATCAAATTCATTCTCCTCTCTTTTGTAATCGGAATCCAAATTGTAATTGATTTTGAGAGGAATACAAGTCAATTTTTCTTTCATTATTTTTTTACTGTAAACTTCCAACAAACAAAGCTCTATTCTATCCATCCTCCAACTACGTTGTTTGTCTATAATAAAAAATATATATAAATACTAGACAAACAATATTAGTGGTAAATTGTTTGTTAAACATCATCAAAACAAGATCAAGGCCAACAATCTCCCCCTTTTTGATGATGACAAACAATTTACAAAAAGAGATATATGCATGAAGGAAATGAATATATAATTTATAATTCACATGCATATAAACAAGAAAGAATATACTCACAATATTTCTCCCCCTTTGATAACATCAAAAAGGGGACAAAAGAATTAAGAGAGCGAAAGCTCCTCCTATCAATAAGCATAGGTGAGTATAACATATAGAAAGATATAGGGATTGCTCCCCCTATCAAAATACCATAAAGAATATATGAAATGAAGATCATGGCAAACATATGTGAGCAAGCATACATGAATATGCTAAATATCACTCACATACAAAAAGACAATGAGAACACATATAAATATATCAAAGTGAAAAATAGTGTCTCATATCAACGAACATAAAAACCATTTGTAAAGGTAGATTTATAAAATCAAAAGAAGAGAAACATGAGAATCATGTAAAAAATTTTCAAATAAAAACAAATCAACCAAAAGAAATCATAAATCAAAGTTTAAATCTAAAAACGTAAAATCAAATCATCATTGATTCAAAAATCAAGAGAGGCAACTATATCTAGCTCTTGAGCTAGTATCAACACATATGAACATTTTAGCACCTGGTAAACAAGATTTGGGAATAAACAGCCGCCCCTGTGAGACAACATATTGGTCATACCTTCTTCCTGCATGCCGAGCACCGATTCACCGACGCCAACGAAGCTTCCCCTGCC
>NC_033796.1:9035155-9047064 GCF_001876935.1 Asparagus officinalis
GCCGTTGACGCGAGCTTGATGTAGAGACGGGAGGATTCGTCACGACAGCCGACGATGGTGAGGCCTGGAGAGATTTCTCGACGGCGATCTTCGCCGACGAGGTTTGCTCCTCCTCCATGCTGAAATCGCGGTAGCATTTGGAGCAGAGGTTTTGGGTTGCGGGGCTCCGAAAGAAGCCGCAGTTGTTGGCGCAGAGGCGATGAGCCTCTTGGCACCGTTGCTCTTTGGCCATCTTCAATAAATCGATCAGATCGAACTCCGATCTGAATAATTTAAACGACCAGTTCTTGAAGAAATTGAAGATATAGGGAAAAGAATCGGAGAAAGGGACAGAGGAAACCCTTTCAAATCTATCACAGATAAAAGAGAGAAAGAGTATTATGGTGTTCACATGTTTAAAACTCTTGGGTTTTGTGTTTTGGGAGCTCAAAGAATAATGAGTTTACTTTTGGAGGGTTTTGAAAGCGTTGAAAAAGTCTTGAGAGGGGGTTGAATAGTTATTAGGAAATTGGGGGCCGGAAGCAATTTTCCTTTAAATAGTGCAACGGACATATTCTCCTAACTACAATAATGAGCGTTCATTGGGGATCAAATCTTTCAAAGATCACTTTGTAAATTGCAAACGATTACTATATACTCGTGATGAGTATGTGAGGTATTACGATTCGACCACTTATATTTAGGGTTGAATTCGTGAGGATGAACAGCTCATCATAATTGTACAGCATGTGATTTGCATGTGAAATTTAAAACTAATTTCTTTGAAATAATGCATATGGGTGATGGATTGGTATGCCACCCAATTCAACTGTGTAAACAATACGAGGGAAAAGTCGTCGATTTCAATGGGTCCTTTCCTGTTCAGACTCTGATTTTAAACAGAAACTAACTCAATTTTTTACGAAATAAACGTAGCCCCCCCCCCCTTTTTTTCTTATTTTTTGCCTGTACTGATACATGCTATTCACACCATGATCCCCACAAAGAGGAAAGTCCACAAAATGGGCTTTTATTAGCTAACATGATATTAGATGAATCCGAGTGGGCCTGGACGGCCCGGCTCAGTCTGGCTCGCAACTTGGATTCGGGCCAGGCAAAAGGCTATCGGGACCATGTCCAGATATACAGCCAGTTGTGGCCCGGCCAAGCTATTTCCATATTCTTTGGTATCTTTGTTTGCAAAAAATTGTGATTTTTCTGCAAAAAATCAAAAAAAAAATTTTACAAAAAATGTAACTTCAGAAGTATTTTAAAAATTTTAAATTTTGCAAAGAAATTCAATTTTATTATTAATCACTTAGAATTACACAATTTGTAAACTTCAGAGAAATTTAAAAAATTAGAAAGAAATTCTATTTTATTATTAATCACTAACAATTACAAGTTTTTTTAGAAATTTCACATAGCAATAGATGAGTATATTCTAATTAGGTTGGTATCTACTCATCTATATCAATATTATTTGTAACTCTTCCAAAACAATTTATTACAGATTTACAATTTCAAAACTAAAATTTATAAATAACTTTTTATTCCTGTTCTGCAGCATCTGCTATTATCAAATCTTGAAGTATATATTTAATATTAGCAAAAGGATCGGTGTTTTAATATCTCTTTTCGTACCTTCACCTATTTTGTAAGCACATTACTGCATGTACGGTAGGTGGATTGAACAATGTCCTATGGTCATTAATCAAACATCCTGATACACTGAAGGCACAATCCAAAGTTATGCTAGAAACTTGCACTATTAGTAAATGATGAGCCATGATGAAAAGTACAACATATGAAGTTGTTTTATATACTTTCCACCGTCGCAATATACCAAACTCCTCATTATTCTGACATGTAACTAAAAGTGCAGCTAAATATTATTCAATTTCAGAAACTACTCTTGTGCACCACTACTACCACTACTACTCTTGCGGACCACTACTACCACTACTACCCTTACCAATTATTCTTTTATTATATTGATTGTTGCTACCTTTGCTCTGTCTAGAGCTCGTAGGAGTTGTAGCTTGAGATCTTCCACTATGTCAAGATGCATAGTCTTCATATAATTTTTGAAGATAATATTTGATTGTGTTATGATAAGTAAGAGCAATAATAGTCTTACTTGTATCAGTTTCTGTTACCATGTTTTCATATAAAAATTCAATTATAGTCTCACTCATATCAGTTTCTATTACCATCATCTCCCTTACTAATCAATCTATTTACTATTGATTGCTTGTCAAATAAACCTTTACCTTCACTCAGTCTAGAGCTCGTAGGAATTGTAGCTTGAGATCTACCACTATGTCTAGTTGCATAGTCTTCTTATAATTTTTGAAGATAATATCTGACTATATTATGATAAGTAAAAGCAGTAATAGTCTCACCCATATCAGTTTCTATCACCAAGTTGTTTTATAAAACTTTAACAAATTTTGAAAACTAATATCCTTCAAGTATGGATCAATAAGAATGCTCAAGCCAAATTAATAGGCATGAGCCTAAAATACTTATTAAATTTTACTTTCAGTTACTTAATCGCATCTGAAAAATAATCATTCATGCGATAAGTATTATAAAAGTTTTGAATATTGAAAACTTGTAAAGCATCTTGAGTAATAGTTGGATAATAATAACCAAATAATATAAGAGTAGCTTATAAATATTTGTAACATGTCATTTACATAAGTTATAGTTATTCATTCACTATCAGTTATTCCTTATATAGAGGAAGATCTAGATGAAGAGCTAGAATCATAGAAATTAATTAAATTATTTATAACTTTTTATACTTTATTACTATGTTTAACATTAGATTGGTGAAATTCCACCTATGATCAACATCTTGTGAACTTTTTTAGGCTACATATTTTTTCTTACACAAGTTATTTCCATCTCTTAAGACTTTTTTCAGAAGCATTATGAAAATAAGCTACAATCATAACTTTTTCTATTATTATTTTAGTTTTATCAAACACACTTTGCTCAATTAAATTTAAAATATGACACATATATTTAATATAAAAAAATTCACCCTAACATGGCAATAGCAAATATGATTTGATATAATCTACTACTACATTATTGCTGCTTGCATAAATATTTTCAAAATTTTCTAATTTTTCAAGTTCTTTCATTGCTAAATTTACAACATTTTCAACAGTATGTGATTCTTTAAATAAAATAAAAAAATTAATCTTTTAAATATTTACCAAGTGTCATCAGTCTAGTCTGCTATGATATATAAATGACCAATTTGTGCTTTAGATTGCCAATATCATAAGTTAGAGAAAATCTATAATTTAAATTTTGTAACTAAACAATTAATTCTATTTTTCCCTCTCAATAATATTTCATAATATCATGTTGAACAAGTTTGAGGAGAAATTTTTTAAAAAGCAAGGCATGTACTCTCTTTAATCATATCTTCAAAATTGTCATCTTCTAACATTACAAAGAGAATATTTTTTAGAGCAACAAACTTGATGATGTATTTCCTAGCTCTAACTACGTCGTTGCTCCATATACCGAGTCCACATGACGAAGATAATTGAGAGTTCCATGTATTGAGACTGCATGAGGAAGATGACTAAGAGAGAAGAGATTGGTGGATATTGGGTTGAGATGTTCCTCACCTCTATTGTGGGTTTACGAATATTGTTTGAGGTGGTTAATTAGTCCCACCCTTATGTTGAGCTTCAAAGATGTTGCCGCATAGCGCACATTTTGCCTTTTGAGTGAGAATACAGTCATTGTTATTTTTGGTAACTTCAATCTTCTCAAAGAAAGATCACTCTCTCGGTCTTGGTTTTTTAGAAGTTGGAGGTGGTGGAGCTTCATTTGAGTTCCGGCTTGGTAGTAGGAGGGCTCATTTCAGGAATTGAAGAAAGTGTTGATGTTAGGTGATCAAACAGTCAATAATATATGATGGGGGTGAGATTGATGAGGGGCCGCTTAGTTTCCCGAATATCTGGTTCTGAGCTTAGTAGTTTGAGCCTGCACAAATAACAACTCGTGAGAGGACGAGGCTTGGTTCCCCCGTGGTTCCTCCGACGATCAAGTCAGCTGGTGAACTTGAGTGAGGAAATGAAGAACTGCGTGAGTTATGTAGTATAGTGCAATTAGCAGGTATTGCTTAAGTCAAAGATTAGATCTCAGAAGATCAGCCCCCTCTAATGTTAGAATAGTACCTCTATTTATATTGGTGGTATAATGGCAGAACTGTCATTGTGACCGAGCACAGGATGGCAGAGAAGAAGTATGGGCTAGCGGCCACGTCAACACCTGCTTTACAGGGGTCGGCTGACGATTGGAGGAGAGATCACATCAGCATTAAATGAGAAGCGATTGGAGACATGACGGTGCTGACGTGGTCCGATGAGTCATGAAGACTATTGGGACTAGAGGCATGATGGTGCCTGCCAAGCATTAAATATGATGCTGACAAGTTGTCAGAGGGAGTGGCTCGAGGTCAAAGTCATCTTCTAACTTGGCTGAGAAGTAACGCCTCTCGAATCGACCTCCCAAGGGGGTTGAATAACTAGTCGAGTGGGCTCGTAGCGAGTCGTCTTCGACAAAGAGACCAACAAGTACCACCCTTCGAGTCATCCTACAGGGATATCAACTCGGTGGGTCGGCTAAGTCAAGATCCTTACTGGTCTTGGCCGCTGTAGGCTATAAAATTTGTCTTAATAACGGGAAGACCTAAAAACCCGCCTGTATGGGTACGCATGCACGTAGAAGAGCCAAACAAGCTCGTTTTAATCATCAAGCCTGCCATCAAGAGATCAATTCTGCCTACATGCTTGACTCGCCAGCACGAGTCAAGTCCACTCAAGCGCCAAGTTTTCCAGCACGAATCCAGCTCGTCTACGTGTCCAGACAATCAACACTTCGCCTGCAAACTCACCAATCTCGCCAGAGCACTAGGAGGCTATGATATCACGTACAGGGATGGACATTCCTATTTCCCATGACGTGAGGAGGGAGTACAGTACTCCTCACTCATCAGGTAGCCACTCACAGTATGAGTGAGAGGCATAGCATCTCTCAACAGTATATGGTCACATCCCATGATTCAAGGAAGTGACCATGTTATCTCTTCCCTATTTAAGAGCCCCTCCTGGCTACGTGAAGGGGGTTGTCTTTTCGATTGGTTGGACTTCTCAGTTAAGCTAACGACCTGCTCTTTGCATTGTTTTTGCACTGTAGCATCTTCTTCCAGCTTTCGGCCTGGATAGCCTTTAAGCTCGGGAACTTGAACTCGATCAATGCGAGCTTCTACTGTGTACTGAAGCTCGCCCGCAACTTCGTTCGGATCGTCCAAAGGAAGCAAACTCGGTTCCAGCACTAAGGGAGGCATCCTATTGCTATCAAAGACCCCACGTTCAACAAGGAGGGTATTACTTCCGCTTCTGTTGTAACTTTAATTTATTAGTTTGTAATAAGTTATTCTTATCAATACAAACGAAGTCCTCATTTTGGGAAATCAAATTTTACACCCTACAGCCGCCAATTTGATTGGGGCATTGCATGTAGAAGTGCACATGTCCGCTGCTGACAAAGGGTTGTACTTTGGCGAGTAAAATACCATAATAGAAAGTATTTGAGAGTATAAGAGAGAGTACTTTGTAGGGTCTCGAAAAAGACAAGACAACTTGTTCTTCAACTGCTTGGTTGTAAGAAGGGATGCTATCGCCTTGTAAGAATGTTTTACAGTCGTTCTACTTTAAGTACAGAGGAAGAGAAGATTGATTCAGCTTCTCCTTTATTTAACGTGGGTTTGACTTGATTTTTATTCTGAAAACAAGAGAGGACTAAAAGAACTCAATTAGATAATAAACAAAGAAGTCACTTAGATAACAAACATTTATGACTAAAAATAGCTTCTTTTTTTCTTTTTTTTTTTATTGTACGAATAATCCAAATCCATTTGTCGCATTATAAGACATTTTAGTTGCGCTACTCTATTTAAAAGCGTAGTTGGACAGATTTATAAGAAGCAAATAAGCAAGTTTTAACAAAACATTAATGCCTCAGGGACCCAAATAGGGGACCTAATGCATGGGACATGTGAGGTATCACCATCCGATTGCATGATCCACTATTCATGAACAGTGGATCATGCAACCGGGTGGTGACATCTCACCTGTCTCATGCCTTGAGTCCCCTATTTGGGTCCTTGTAGCAACACCCTTTAACAAAAATAGGTTATGGTCAGATTTCAAACAGCTTTACTATTCTATCAGTCATAACAGTCGATAATATCTTAAATTCTTATGGGCCGTTTTAATAGGGACCGCTTTCGTTATATAACTATACTCATATCATGATAAAGTTCAACAATTTTTCATTAATTACTTTATCTTGCCAAGACAGAGTGAGGCGAGACTAGGCCTGTCCATCCGGGCCCGGGCCGGGCAAAACCGGAGCCCGGACCCGGGTACCCTGGGCCGGGTCCGGACCCGGGCCAGAGCCCGACCGGGCCGGGTTCCGGGCCGGCCCGGTTTATTTTTTTTAATTCTATTTAAAATTTAAATTATACAAAAAAACAAAAAAATTAATAAAAACAATAATTTGATTAATCACTTAAAATGACATAAATTACAAATAAAAAATTATAAAAATATATTCTTTATTAATAATTAATAAATCATTTATAAATTATAAGTATAAATTTATTTTGGAATTCATCGCATCATAATAGATAAGTACATCCCAACTAGGTTGGCACCTACTCACCTATATCACTATCATTTGTAACTATTTCCAAAATAATTCTTTACAAATTTTAAGCTAAGATATAAAAATTACAATTTGATGAATATTATTTATTCTTTATATCTATCTGCTAGTCCTAATTCTTCAAATTTATCTTCAATTCCAGCCATCCGATCGATGTCTTGCGTTCGCTTCTCGTACCTCCACCAATCTTGTAAGCACATCACCGCTTGTACAGTATACGGATCTAAGCATGTCCTGTGGTCGTCGATCAAACGTCCTGCTGTGCTGAAGATGGATTCCGAAGCTACCGTCGAAACCTGCACTGTTATTAAGTCACGAACCATGGTGGAAAGTATAGGATATGAAACCGATCCATATACTTTCCACCATTGCAAAATATCTAAAGCATTTCCTTGACATTTAACTAAAGAAACAGATAAATATTCATCTATTTCAGAAACCTCTAATGATGACGATCTAAGTCCAGATCCACCAGTTAGCTCAGCTACCATTGCATACCTATCAAAACTTACATTTTTACCTCGGGATAAGCTCGAAGAAACCGAAGCTGTAGACTGTTGTGTAGCGACACCATGTCTAGCTTCATACTCATCATATAAGGTTTGGAAATAATTTCTAATAGCTAAATGATGAGTAGTAGCAGTAAGGGTGGTTCCACCATCTAAGTATATAATCTGATTACCATACAATGATTGTAACAAACTTCTAAGGCCAATATCCTTCAAGCATGTATCAATAAGAACCCCCAAACCAAAAATATGATGAATAGGCCTAAAGTACTTATTAAATTTGCTCTCCATTTGAAAAATCATAGATCCTAAAGTATCATCCATACGATATTTCCCAAAAAAAAATTGAATATTTAAAATTTGTAAAGCAGCTAAAGTAATGATTGGATAATAACAGCCAGATAATAACATTGTAGCATCATAAAAAACTTATAACATTTCATTTAAATTACATATAATTGTCCATTCATCTTCAGTTATTCCATAAGTGCTACCAGAACTAGAACTAGAAGCATAATAATTTATAAAATCAGTTATAATGTCTTTATATTCTATTACTACACTTAACATTGCATAGGTGGAATTCCACCTATGGTTAACATCTTTTGAAATTAGTCTGAGCTTTATATTTTTTTCTTTTATAAAATTATTTCCATCTTTTAAGTCTTTGTTCAGAAGCATTATGCATATAAGCAACTATTCTAACATTTTCTATCATGGGTTTAATTTTAGTAAATGCACTTTGAACAATTAAATTTAAAATATGACAGATACACCTAATATAAAAAGATCACCATGACATGGCAATGATAGAGTTGATCCAATAAAATCAAAAGCTACATTGTTATTACTTGCATTATCTAGTGAAAGAGAAAATATTCTTTCATAAGTTCTTCAATTATTAAATTTGCAACATTAGCACCAGTATGTGACTCTTCTATTGCAATAAAAGAAACAACTCTTTTAAACATTTGCCAATTTTCATCAATCCAGTGTGCTGTGATACATAAATATCCAGTTTGTGCTCTAGATGTCCAAACATCAGAAGTTAAAGAAAATTTATAGTTTAAATTTTTAAAATAAGAAATTATTTTTCCTTATTCCTCCTGATAATATTTTAAAATATCACGTTGACAGGTTTGACGAGAAAATATTTTAAATGCAGGATAAAAACCATCTCTAAACATATCTTCAAATTCATCATCTTCTACTAATTTAAAAGGAATGATTTTAAGAATGATAAACCTGATTACGCATTTCCTGGCTCTGGCAGCGTTATAGTTCCAACTACCGAGACTACCAGAAGAGGATGATTGAGAAATCATAGATTGTCGGATATCACCTTGAGGAGTCTGGCCTTTGTTGTGTTTATCTAAATGACGTTTGAGGTGGTTGGTGTCGTTCTTATGATGAGCTTAAAAAATCTTGCCGCACAACGCACACTTAGCCTTCTGAGTGAGGATCCTACCGTCCGCACAACGCACACTTAGCCTTCTGAGTGAGGATCCTACCGTGTTCATCCTTGGTGACGTCGATCTTCTAGTAAAAATTCCACACATCGGATCTTTTGGTGACGTCGATCTTCTAGTAAAAATTCCACACATCGGATCTTGGCCTTTTAGGAGCTCTTGGTGCAGATTCGTCGCCACCGGATTTGGGATTAACATCGGTAGGAGTAGACCCAGTTGGAGGACTCATTTCAAGATCGGGAGATAGGTTTTGCTCTTTATAATCAGATCCGGAAGTCATTTGATGAAAGGATTAGAAAGTATAAGAGAGTATAAGAGTATAAGAGAGAAGTAGATGAGTTTTGGTGTGAAGAAAACAAATGAAAACCCCCCTCTATTTATAGAGCCAGCCCCCTAAACAAATGATCAAAATAACCTCACAAAATAGTCGTTTTTTGACCGTTTTTCCTAGGCGAGACCCCTTTACCTTAGATTAAAATAATTTTTCATTATTTATTTAAGCATCCATGTCATAACAATATACTGATTTATAGATAAATTAAGATGAGAAATTTGGGTTTTTTTAATATCTAGGCATAGTGAAGAGAACTGGAATCCCTTTCCCGGGTTATTTGCATAATACCCCTTGAATCATGAATATTTGCAAAAATACCCACATATCTTAGTATTTGCAAAACTGCCCCTCAAATCATTAACTTAGGGGGGGGGGGAATACCTCTAAATCAACAAATCATCAACTTGATGATAAAATTTTGACTATTTTATTGATAATTTTTACATTGTAATTACTAATTAGCTTATCAAAGTTGATGATTAATTGTTTTGATTAATGATTTGGGTGTAGTTCTACAAATACTGAGACTTGTAGAGTATTTTTGTAATTACCTATGATATAAGATGCATATATGCAAATAACCCTAAATAAAAATTAAAAAAATAGATGGAAACCACAAACTAATATGATTCTTTGCAAGAAATAGATGGGTTTCCAAATTTATGACTTTAATCTTGAAATGTTCTTGACATATAAGAAAAGTTTGTACAAGGGTAAAAGATGTATGGTGCTTTGAGTACATACACTGCGCATTAGTTGATTGGGTTTCGATGTGTGTATATTGACTATTCTCTTTGAAAGCGGAAGAGAGGACTTGAAGGGTGTCCCTTTAAATTGCACTTTGTGTTGTTACTAGCAAGATTAAAGATTTTTATGCCTCTTTAAGTTTAGCTGAGCTAATGGGAGATCCAGTACTGAACGATTATGCTTGCTGCCTCATACAATACCTTTAGCATATACCCTTTTAATCTCAACATAATGAAAGGAAAAGTTAAATCTGTGGACATTTCCCTTGCAGAACATCATTGATCAAAAAAACAAATTCCTTTACTAAAAGCTTCAAAAGCCCAAGCTGCAAATCCTGATCACTCTTCAAGATATGGAGCTCCCTCCAGAATCTGTTGGCGGAGGCTGCCATATCTGAATCACAACGTATTTGAACAAGTTCTTGCAAGGACAAATAGACTAACGTATTTTTTCATAAGGGTTGAGCAAAGAAAATTGTACAAATTCTCCACAAAAATATTTCAATAAGTTCGATAAAGTCATAAAGTTCAGGATCAACTACATATACATCAGAACAAAGGTGACAGTAAGTTGGCAGTACGACAGCGGATGGTCTTATGCATCCCCTTTCGATCATTCACCCAATTTCCTTACCAGTTCTGAAAGATATATTGCCAAAAACACATATTTGAATACTGTTCTCCTGAAGAGAGGAGCAGCAGACCAGCTCAATGAAAGCCAATCAATCAAGACAAAGATGAATTGTCACGGGGAATTTCTCTCAAGAGGGATTACCTGTGGCATCCAATATATAACAAAATATGTCAAAAGTTAAAGAGGTTTTTAAACATGTTAGAATGGATGGTAACACAACATCGGCAGGATGCAGGTGCATACTCAGAGACTCATACATAGAAATTCGACACACTTCGAATGTTTTTCTGACACCAACTGCTACAAACTAGAAATACAAACTAAATTAAAATTAGACATACAGCTATGTATGGCTTGATATTTATGATTCAGGCATTAACAGGTGAAGCCTTGGGTTGATGCTGCCCATCATCAAAGTTTACAGAGTGCCGATTGTCCTTGAAGCCGTCATTCTCTGCAGGCGCACCTCCATCCTTGATCTCATTCACTGCTGGAGCCTCTTCTTTGGGTGGTTCAGATGTTTGAGGCAATGCTGCAGAATCTTCATGTTTCCCTTTCTCTGGACTCTCATTCCCCTTTCCTTCAGATTTTAGAGGTAACATACCAGAATCCTCAGTCTTCTTTTCCTCTGTGTCCTGTTCCTTGTTTCCTTCAAAAGTCGGAGGCAACATTTCAGAATCGGGTTTTTCTTTGTCACCTTTGTCTGCTTCTTTCTGTTCCTCAACCATTGGTGCAGCAGCTTCAGTTTGAGCAGCCTTCTCCATGCTTTTCTCCTGCTGTCCCTCTATCATCTCCGTGGACTCTTTCTGTGCTTTGCCTTCACTGGCATCTTCCTTGGCCTTGTCCACATTACCTTCAGCCTCCTCCATTTCTGCACCAGCAGATTCTTTTGCTTCATTAGCTGCCTCATTTTCTTCACCTTTTTCATCTTTTGCCCCTTTTTTACCACTTGATTTCCTTTCTTTCTTTTTGGGTTTCTCGCCTTCAGGAGTCTCCGTAGCTTTAGCTTTAGCACTGAGCCTTGCAGATCTCCGAGGGGTATCACCTATTTTGTTATCAATCAAGAAGAGCAAGAGGTGGTTCATATGTGTGTATGTGTCATACATGTAACGTCAGTTTGTGTGTGTGTGTGTGTGTGTGTGTGTGCATGGGCATATGTATGTGAGTGGCAGAGAGAAAGAGAAAGGGATGAAACCAGTTCCCCAGTCAAAATCAGATGCAGGCGGCCCTCCAGGGTGAGCACGAAGGTACTGATCCAACTGCCGCTTATTAGCAATCTCTTCGCCTGTTGGCGAGATGAAAACTATCTCATTACGCTTAGGTGTTCCCCCCTTCTTTGGTGTAAACTGTCCATAGCACAGACAGAAAAGATAATAAGAAGATTGTAATGAAACAAAAATGTAACATATGGTAGTAAGAAATTCATAGTTAATACAACTTCTCCACGGGCACAAGCATGCTAGGAGTAGTACAGAT
>NC_033796.1:9047074-9090061 GCF_001876935.1 Asparagus officinalis
ACTAGCATACAAATATCACGGGAGATATGACTAGTAGCAGGTAAATTTTGTTAGATTGAAAATAAGAAGAAATGGAAAATGAGCATCAGGGCCATTATAATGGTTCAAATAGATCATAATCTTGCAAATGCTTAACACACGACATTACCAGCACTGCGCTACAGAAATGGAAATACTGATGTACATGACATCTGGTTAAGTCACAATTCACATGAAAACATGCAAGTGAAATATAAATATAGAACCCAACACCTTCAGCGAAACAAATGTACGTGAACAAAGGGGTCCATTAAAACAAAACATAAATATCACAAAATTATTGATACTTTAGGGAAGAATTGACAAGATGCTGAATTAAAAATTTCAATGCTTTAGCAAATGATATTGTAACTAATGGCCACAAATAGATACCAACTGATGGGAATGGTAGTTGTAATACTATACTCCAAGTCAAACCGGAAGGGGTCGAAAAGCAGTTTCAAATGTGGAAAAAATGAATCTCTTCCTTCTTTTGGAGGGGAATCTTAATCCCAGAAATTGTGCTGGCAAAACATGCAGGCATAGCATACATGCACGTACAACCACATATTGCCACACCCACATACACATGCAAAATCAACCACTCCAAAAGCATACACGTACTACAGGAAGGAGGCAGGTTGGAAAGGAGCAAGTCAGGAGTAAGCATCTCATGAACAAAAAGGAAAGGCACTTAATTAGGTACAAAATGAGACAGCTCATGTTCTCATCAAAGCTTTAGAAATTGGGAAAGTATCTATAGAAACTACGGGTTATTGTGTGTTTCCTTTTCTGTATTAGTGTTTTGTTGTGTGCTCTGAGGATCATACACTTCTATGCTTAGCTTCATTGCATTTCTCAATAAAATTGAATGAATTATCGGAGAAAATAGAAAGGCATAGCATAAAAAGACATCCAAGATTACAGGATCCAAGGAGAAAAAAAATGTAGAAAATGTATAAGTCAATTTGAAAACTTTGTTCATGTAATTACCACATGAACTCAAATAAAAATAATCCATAAAGAATGCTCCTGGCCACAGCCATGATGGAATTGCAATATGAAGGATCCAGGAAAAAGAAGGTTTCAGAAAAAGATTAACCATCTCAAATTGCATGAGAACAACTTAACAACTTTTACGAGGCCTGAAGATGAAGCAAATAGGTTTCAAGCTTTACAGGCATAAGAATGCACAAATAATCAAATATTTTTGAAACAGAATATAAAATCGACAGTTGCATTGTACTCCGACATGGAGACCGAACAACTATGTACTACACATGAAAACGGTTGATTGTTTGACAATGAGCTTACATGCTCTTAACATGTATTTAGTACGTTACGACTTTATGCTTACAAATGGAAGCTCCTCTAATAATAGGATAATACAGAGATCAAAATATTGTAAATATTGTGAAAACATGTCCATAAATATTATGCTTATCTTTAGCAGGAAGAGTGGCCCTGCATGACATTGATAAATAATAACAAACAACAATAACATATGCACGAAGTGTTTTAATTTATTAAATTATCGCTAAACAAAAAAAAGGAGAACATGAAGAGGAGGCACTTAATGGAGTCCGCCTTGAAGTGAACAATATGAATTGGGTTGTGCCTAAGATACTGATTACCGGAAAAAGGCTGCACCAACATGCTTTTCGAAGCAGTGGATATTAGATTCTTCATGTTGGCATAGGGTCGAAAGTTTTGACTTTATATTTCTGAAACCAGTCTCTCCAAACCTCCACTGGACCTTACGTCTAGGATGCATGGAAATCGATGTCACAGTTCTTCTCTACTTTGCTCTATAAGATACAAATTCCACTGTGCATGCTGTTCAACTAAAGGACTGTGTCCATGTTCGGCAAGAAAACGATTTGCATCAAAAATGTAATTAGCTAGATTCAGTTAGATACTATCTAATAATCCAAGAAGACAGAAAATGTTATGTAATAAATTTTCATCCTCTCTTACGTTATGATGTTAAATAATATATATAACTCGGCTTATTTTTAAAATCGATGTATTAAATCATGTAATAATGGATACATTACCATATATGCCTTTGGAGACATTTAAAACTGTATTTGATATCTAAGATAGTTTTATCACTATCAAATTATAGCCATGTATTATACTGATGCCCATGTTTGACAGAAATGAAGATGGAACCAAATACAGACGGTATTCCAACTTTGCACTCCTAAGTGCCTCATACTTTGGACATTCAAGATTGCTCACAATTTCTCCTTAATTTTTAAGCATACTCGTGCCAGATAGGGCTCACTTTTTCAACAACTTGCACAGTGCAATGTATATGGCAACTTGCAACTTTTACATTAGCATCCAGCATACAAGAGCAATGATTTACACATCCGTTCAATGTAGTAACTTACAGCTATCTCTGAGGAGGTTACCTCCTTTTGTGTAGATTAGATAAGAAAATGGTCACTAATATCCATATGCCCTCAAATTTTCCTTGACTGTACTGCATACTCCTGCCAGATAAGGCTCGCTTTTTCAAAAACTTGCATGGTCCAATTTATATGGCAACTTGCAACTTTTGTAATACCATTCAGCATATATGAGCGATGATTTACCTACCTCTTCAATGTAGTGACTTACAGCTATCTTTGAGGAGGAGGTAACAAACTTTTGTGCAGATTAGATAAGAAAATGGCCACTAATATCCATATACCCACAGTCAACTAATATATGCTTGTCTTTCTTCAAGTCAGTCAGTTCATCAAATAATATATTACATAAACACAATCCTCAAATTAACTGCTAAACTTAACATGTAGCCTTGTGATTGTGGAGCTCTTCAGATTGTAGGCAACCATCCTTTGTACACTTGCAACCTCTAACTTACATAAGAAATATAGTATGATCCCTAACCTTATTCATGTGTCCTACGTCAACAAACATAGGCTTATCTTTCCGCAAGAAAATTGGTCAGTTGATCAATTCGTCGAAAATTATCTAATATAAGCACAATCCTCCAATTAACTGCTAAACTTGATGTGTGGCCTTGTGATCATGGAGATTTTCAGATAGCATCAGTGTCCACTTGCAACCTCTCTTCAACCTCATAACCATGAAAAGCCAATGAGTCTAGGATTACCAAGTCTTCCTAGCAAGGACGGTACAATAAAGGAGATCAAATCTTTTCCATCAGGCTTGTACTTTTATAAATAGCATGCTGTAAAGGAATATTAAGCTTGACATTCTTTTATATATGATCCAACCTAGCCATTTTAATTAGTGCTATCCATAATAACCTTCTCGCAAGCTGCGGCCTATATGGTGCAATTTATAAATAGTGTATGCTAAAGTAGCACTATTAAACTTGACTTTCCTCAATAGTCTTAGCAGTCATTATTCATTAGCTTATCTCAATGTTTCTCATATTGTATATATTGTAGGAGAGTGCTTTCCGAACAGTCTTATCAGTCATTATTCATTAGTTTATCTTTCCACAAGATGTTTGGTCAGTTGACTCAGTTTGTCGAATATAAGCACAACCCTCCAATTAACTGCTAAACTTGACGTGCAGCCTTGTGATCACGGAGATCTTCAGATAGTATTAGTGTCCACTTGCAACCTCTCTTCAACCTCATAACCGCGAAAATCCAACAAGTCTAGGATTACCAAGCTTACTAGCAAGGACGGTACACTTAAGGAGATCAAATTTTTCCTTCAGGCTTGTATTTTTATAAATGGCATGTTGTAAAGTATTACTATTAAACTTCGACACTCTTTTATTTATGCTCCAATCTTGCCAATTAAATTAATGCAATCCATAATAACCTTCTTGCAAGCTGCTTCTTATATGGTGCAATTTATAAATAGTGTATGCTAAAGTAGTAGCATTAAACTTGACTTTCCTCAATAGTCTTATCAGTCATTATTCATCAGCTCATCTCAAATTTTCTCGTATTGTATATATTGTAGTAAAGTATTGTTTGGCTGCACACCTATGCTTTAAGTACTTAAGTGAAGATAGTCAACTACCCTTGTCAACCCCTGATCCCACCCAAAAACAAAACCACATAGATGAAAAAGAGGGTGGAAAAAGAGAACCGACACAAGAGAAAAGAAAGAAGAACGAAAGAGAAAAGAAAAGGAAAGCCCATTTCCTCTTAGCACAAGAACCATCATCAATCGCTCCCGCCGTTCTAAATTTAAAAAATGGGCCAAATTTATCGATTTATTGCTAATAAATAGGGTTTGGGCCATGGCTGATATGGTTTTTGTAAAAGTTTATCGCATATCGTTTTTGGTCAATTTATCCTGATATATCAATGTAAATCCGATAAAGCAGCTGATTTCTTGTGTGTTAAAAACCGCTCGATTTTCTACAACTTACATTGTAAGTGAACCGATTTGGGTTTGGAGGCAAATACCCTCTTTTTTCCATACCCGACCAGCATCCACTAAACAAAAACCATGATATCCTATTCTATTTCACATCCGCTCGTTGTGTAACCCTAATTCTCTCCGCCTTCACTGTTCTCTCCCCCAAATCGCTCGCAAATTTCTCAGTCAAAGACCTTTATCAACGCCCCCTCTCAAAGATCATCACTCGATATTTTATTAAATGTGCTTAGATTACATTTTATGAGATTATATTATACTTGCTCACCATATGATATGACACTCCAATTTTTACTACTTATTCCTGACATATCCCCGATAACTAGGATCCGATATGAATTTTGGTCGTCCGATATATTTCCGGTGACCAATATTTAAAACCTTGATCGTTCCTGTTTGCTTCTAAGTGCTAGCTTTCAATATTATACTACCAATTCAAATAACTCATAATCATAAGTTCAAAGTGTTTAGCAGTTTGTCTCAAAAGACACTTGGTAATTTTAACCGTCCATCATACACATTATAGGCCACGTTTATGGATGTTTCTTAGCAATGTTGAACTTCAGCACGTGATAAGTGCTGATAACTCCAGTTGGTAGCCTTCAGGTTATCCAGAAAACTGAGATCGGTGTTCATATCCATCCAGATGGTTGTCAGCCTTTGAAGTTACAGCAAGCTCCATAATCAATGTTTACTTTATTTTGTGTTGAGATTGTTGAAAGGAGGGAAGAGAATTGGGTATGGGCCTGCAATTGGGGCGAAGAGGCGTTATTCTTACATGTTTTTTTTAAATCTCAAAACAGGTATCGGGGCTAGTTTGTAGGATTTGCTAAAGAAATTTTGGTACTCACTGCATAAGCATGATGCTTATAGCAATTCTTGAAGAAATTATACAGAATATAATAAATAGAATAACTCCTAAATCAAAAGTAGACATAGCACATGATGCTGGAAAAACTTTCTGACTGATATTGATACTCACTACATAAGCGTATGATGCTTACTATATAGCCAATCTTGCTGAAATTCTACATAAAAATATAATAAATAGAAATCTAGCATGTATCACATAAAACGAAATTATGTGTGTGTGTGCGTGTGAAATAGAATTCTACATAAAAATATTATAAATAGAAATTCTATATCAAAGTAGGCATAGCAGATGATGCTGAAAATAGTCTCTGAGCAATATTGATAGTCACTGCACAAGCGCATGATGCTTACTAAATAAGAAAACACCTACATTGAAAATAGACAAAGCAGATGATGCTGAAAAAGCTTTCTGACTAACTTTGATACCCATTGCATAAGCATGATGCTAACTGTAAAGCAATTCTTGCAGAAATCCTACATAATGTAATAAGTAGAAACCTCCAAAGTCAGAATAGACATGGCAGACCACGCTGACAAAACTTTTCTGACCAATTTTGATCATCTTGTCAAGCATGTATAGTATGTACAACTTTCTTGAGATAGCAAAAAGACACATAGTTTGGGTTTAACCATTGAGATCGTATTTCAGGCTCATATCGTCAATGAAAACAAAACCCAGTTGTCCCACCATAGCTTCTGCAATGAGATTTCAAAAATAAGGTATAATATGCAAACCTCTAAGATCAGTTTGGAAAAACTAATGTTACTCAGCATGTCTCAACAGTGTTGCCTTTGCAATTCCACAGCCGATCCCCCTACGATTAAACCTTCCAAGATTGTTATAATTTAACAATTTAAGTTATTGAGAACAAAGATCGATAGTGTATCACACAATAGGAAACAAAGTAAAAAAGTAGAAATAGCAAGATAAATAAAATAAATACCTTCTAAAATAAACTACAGATCATGAAAGAAAACAATTTAAGCTCAACTATTTTTAAAAAAAACACTATTTCTGTCTCCGTACCAACTTAATCTTGGACCTCCTGTGCCAGGCTAACATACCTAAGAATCCACTGTCTGACAATAAGGTCTAAAGGTTAGAAGGTTCAACTGCTCTCCATACAATTACTGTGGGTATTTACATTTTAAACATCTCGGAAGGGTCCCAACCATCTTTCTTTCCAAAGAGCTAGTCGGCTTATGACGCGATGGCGTGTCTAGTAAGCTTGAAAGCCACTGTGTCCTGAAAGGGAAAAGAACCCCAAAATGTCTTTAGTCAAAACTTATTAAACTTTAACCATTTTTGTTTTTACCCATTGTAGGATTAAACCCCTAAGGTTTACCTTTTCCACCATGTGTCTTTTAATCTCCCAAGTGGATCCACTGACGCTATCATCATTGTAAATGCAGATAACCAACTTGACCTGACTCTGCACCCATAAGGGCCAAAACAACCCATGTTGTCCCCTAAACCCTTGATCAGAAATTCACGCTGAGTTCACAAACAATTTCTCAAGATGTCCATTGAAAAGAAACAATACAGCTCATTTTCAAATTACACAGTCATCAATACAGAGGTATAGATTGGTTTTCTCCATTTTTTCCTTGTTTTGTATGGAGGTTAGAGTTTTGAATTAAAAGTGTGTTGCAGCGGGGAGCTTCACAGACACAGAAAATGCCTATACAAAAGTGGAGAATAACAACACTGAATAAACACAGTGAAGACAAAGAGAACAACACACAACGATTTAACGTAGTTCGGTCAGTATGACCTACGTGCACAGGCGAGAACAGCAAAAAACTTCACTAATCACAAAAAAGAAGATTACAAAAGGAGATCGCTCTCTGAGAATCACACAAAGAAAGAGATTAACTCTTTCTATCTCTCTCCTCTCTCTTCTCTCTAACTCTACTCTCCGTCAGTCTAATTATTCTTCCTTTACCACTCCTTTTATAACCTTTCAAATCTAATAAAAAATTAAAAAATAGTTGGTGTAATAGTGTAGGGAGATAGGTGATTAGTGTAATAGTGTAGGGAGGTAGGTGATTGGTGTAATAGTGTAGGGAGGTAGGTGATCATATACAAAGTCAAATAACAAATCTCCACCTTGACTTTAAATATAAAGATCTTCTCTTTACTCTTACTGTCTCGCCAGAAACCCCTTACGAGCTTAACCTCCGCTTTGTTGAACTTCAAGCAATACAAGACAATGCTCGAACTTGCGCGAATGTACGAGCTTCGTCATCATCTCTACTGGATTATCCGCAGTACCAATCTTTTCAATTTTGATGACTTTAATTTCTCTGATAAAATGATAGCTGACATTTATATGTTTAGTTCTTTCATGATACATCTGGTACTTCGTCAAATGTATAGCAGTCTGGCTATCACAAAATACCATAGTAATACCTTGATCTATGCCGAGATCTTCAACCAAATGGCTTCTTTCACTGCCTCTGTCACTGCCATATACTATGCCTCTGTGGTAGATAAAGCAATTGTCGACTGTAGAGTCGTCTTCCAACTAATGGCACTACCTGAAAGAGTGAATAAGTAACCTGTCAGGGATCGTCTCTTATCCAAATCGCCCGCATAATCTGAATCAGAGTAGCCAAGTATTCTGCAATCTGAGTTTGTCTTCCTACCAAAATATAAACCAATATTAGTAGATCCTCTCAAATATCTAAGTACCCATTTCACAGCCTACCAATGGATCTTTCCAGGTTTATCCATATACCGACTCACGACACTGACTGCATGTGAAATATCTAGACGGGTGCAGATCATAACATACATAATACTTCCAACTGCACTAGCATAAGGAACACAAAACATGTATTGTTCCTCCTCTTCAATCTGAGGTGACAAAATCTGCTGAAAGACGAAAATGAGTAGCAAGCGGAGTTTTTACAGGCTTAGCATCAAGCATGCCAAATTTCTCTAACATATTCTTTATGTATTTCTCCTGAGATAGGAATAAACTTCCTTCTCGTCTATTCCTGTGGATCTTCATCCCCAAAATCTTTTTTGCTGCTCTCAAATCCTTCATCACAAACTCATGTTTGAGTAGAGATTTTAACTCGCTGATTTCTGACATATCTTTAGCTGCAATCAACATGTCATCAACTTACAAAAGCAAATACACAAAAGAGTCATCATTGAGCTTTTTATGATAAACACAACTACCATATTTACTAATAGAATAACCATGCTCAAACATGAAAGTATCAAATCTCAAATATCACTGTCTCGAAGACTTTTTCAACCCATAAAGAGATTTTTTTCAACCTGCACACATGATTTTCTTTACCTTCAACAATGAACACTTCTGGCTGATGCATAAAGATCTGCTCCTCAAGCTTGCCATGTAAAAAAGCCGTCTTCACATCAAGTTGCTCAAGCTCCAAATTAAAATGAACAACTATGACAAGCAATACGCGAATTGAGGTGTTTTATAACTGGAGAGAATACTTTATTGAAGTCTATACCTTCTGTCTGACTGTAACCTTTAGCTACAAAACGTGCATTGTACCTTACAGAATCTGTATCTAGAGCTTCTTTCTCCTTGAAGATCCATTTACAGCCAATAATTTTTGTCTCCTTGGTGACTTCACTAACTCACATGTCTGGTTCTTGTGATGAGACTCCATATCTTCAGTCATTGCAAAAGTCCAATTTGCAGCCTCCTTGCCACTAATAACCTTCTTATAAGTTGCAATCTCAATCGACTCTACTATACTTAAAGCATAAGCAAGCATGTCTGCATAACGTTAAGGTCGGATTTGCCTTTTTAATCTCCCGGTAGTAATATTATACCGTTGCTCTTGCAGTGTATCAGCATCTGAAGTTGAACCTTTTGTAGTATTAACTAGTACAACATGAGCGCCCTCAAACACTCTCTTTGAAGCTGAGCTCTCTAGCTCCACCTTCTTGCTAAACTCCTTTTCAGTACCTGTGGTATCAATAACAAAATCTTTTCTCGGATGAAGCATGAATTTCTCTTCAAAAATAACATCCCTACTAATAATAAACTGAGGTGATTTAAGATCAGAACATCACAATCTATATCCCTTCACCCCAGTAGCATATCCTAAAAAGATAGATTTATTTGCTCTGGGTTCAAGCTTACCATCATTAATATGAAAATAAGCAGAGAAACCAAATACTCCTAAATGAGAGTAATTAGTAGGGGTACCAGACCATACATCTTCTGGAGTCTTAAAATCAATTGTTGTAGAAGGAGATCTGTTTATCAAATATCAAGTTCTATTGACTGCCTCTGCCAAAAATCTTTAAACAAACCGGCATTAAAGAGCATGCACTGAGCTCTCTCTAAAAATGTTCTGTTCATCTTTTTTGCAACTTTATTTTGCTGTGGTGTATGTCGAATACAATAACGTACAATACCTTCATTCTTGCAAAACTGGTCAAACTCTGTAGAACAAAACTCCATCCCATTGTTGGTTCTGAGACGCTTCACTTTCTTTCATGTTTGCTTCTCAATCATAATATTCCATTGCTTGAAAGTTATAAACACATCACTCTTATGCTTCAAATGATACACCCAAACTTTTCTGAAATAATCATCAACCAATGTTAGCAGAATCGAGCTCTACTTTTCGATGGAACCTGAGGGACCCTAAACATCTGAATGGATATAATCTAAAGTACCCTTGGTTCTGTGGACACCGGTACTAAAGGAGACTATTGTGTTTGCCGAAAATACAATGCTCACAAAAATCTAGCTTACTAGTTTTCTGACTACAAAGCAGACATTTGCTCAATACATCTAGTCCTCTCTCACTCATATGCCTTAACCGCATATGCCACAAACGTGTAGTGTCAGAATCTAAATCCTCTGAGGATAATACTGTTGCAGCACCCGTCACTGTACTGCCTTCAAGGATATAGAGGGTATTTACCTTCTTTCCTTTCATCACAATAAGAGAGTCTTTACTAACTCTCAATACTCCACCTTCAGCTAAAAACTTAAAACCATTTGAGTCAATAATGTCTAAAGAAATGAGGTTCTTATTTAACTCTAGTATATGTCAGACATTGCTCAATGTTCTGACAATATCATTAGTTTTAATCTAAATTGATCTGATACTAACAGTCTTGCAAGGCATGTTATTTCCCAACAAGACATTCCCACCATCGATAGACTGGTATGTTACAAATCAATCCTTATGCGGACACATATGATAGGAACAACCCGAATGAAGAATTCACTTATCTTATGAATGAGTAGTAACACTAACTGAAAGAACCTAATGTCAACTAGAAGACTCTTCAGTTACAGTAACAACTGAATGTTTCACCTCCCTAGACTTCAACGGTGAATTATTATTTGCTTTGAGAGCTGGACATTTAGATTTTATATGCACATACTTGTGATAGTAATAACATTTAATATTTTTTCTTGGCCTGAACTTTGATCTAGATATATTTCTAGATTTGCCTCTACTACCAACACCCTTTTCAGGATGACCACGAGTGAATAAGCCTTCAGCTTGATCCTCTCCTCCTACGACAGACACTTTCTGTCTTAATTCTTTTGAATGTAAAGTTGATTTGACATCCTCCAAAAAATTGTATCTCTACCATAAAGCATATTATTGACAAAATTTTCATAGAAAAGAGGTAATGAACATAACAAAATAAGGGTTTGATCTTCTTCGTCGATTTTAACATTAATATTCTTTAAATCCATAAGAATAGTGTTAAGTTCATCTAAGTGGTCTTTAATTCGCATACCTTCCTTCATGCGAAGGATGAAGAGACGTTGCTTCAAGTAGAGCTTGTTCGTTAGAGATTTTCTCATGTATAAGCTCTCCAACTTGAGCCACAAGCTAACGCAGTATCTTCATTGACAACCTCCCGCAGAACCTCGTCGGCCAAACAGAGCTGTATGGCACTATGCGCCTTCATCTCCAGCTCTTCTTTCTCATCATCGGACATATTTCGACAACTTATCCTTTCCGGACAAGACTTTGAACAGTCCTTATTGTACTAGGAAAGCCCTTATTTTTACTCTTCACAAACTAAAACTGTTTCTCCCATCGAATTTCTTCACTTTGTATTTTGTAGAAGACATCTTGAAGCCCACTAGAACAGCAACTGTAATTATAAACAATAATCGTACTTGTTAATAGTAACCGTACTTGTGAATAGTAACAGTGCTTATGAATGGTGTTGTACTCATGAATAGTGTTCGGTGCCTTTAAAGAGTAAATGATGATTTAACTTATTTTCTGATGTGGATGCTCCACTTTTAGTGGTAGCCACAGAACATGCGATAAGCAGATACACGCACTCTAAGACCAGGCTCTGATATCAGTTTATCCGGAACTCCTAAAGAGAATCTTCATATTCAAAGTCAATGTGAAGATTTATTGTTATTTGACTTTGTATATGATCACCTATCTCCCTACACTATTACACCAATCACTTACCTCCCTACACTATTACACCAACCATTTTTTAATTTTTTTATTAGATTTAGATGTTATAAAAGAAGTGGTGAAGGGAGAATAATCAGACAGACGGAGAGAAGAGTTAGAGCGGAGAGAGTGTGAGAGAGATAGAAAGAGTTAAGCTCTTTCTTTGTGTGATTCTTTGGTTAGAGAGTGATCTCATTTGTAATCTTCTCTTTTGTTATTAGTAAAGTTCTCCGTTGTTCTCGCCCTTGGACGTAGGTCATACTGACCGAACCACGTTAAATCATTGTGTGTTGTTCTCTTTGTCTTCATTGTGTTTATTCAGTGTTATTATTCTTCACTCTTGTATAGACATCTTCTGTGTCTGTGAAGCCCCCCGCTACTACAGTTTGAAGATGAAGATGAGCAATTGAAAAGCTGGGAAGAGACACAAGACTGGGTAATCGTTTTCTCTTTCCCATTTGATGGTTATTAGGCCTCAGGTCTTCTGCCAAGGAGTAAAACAGTTTTCAAATGGCACCAGCATCAGTAAACAAGAATTTGGAAAGAAGGAAGTCCAGTCCACAATGATTAACTATACCACTTTGCACACCAGATAAACATCTTAATTTTTCATCGTTAATTATTACCGCATGCACAAATTTAACTATTTGTACCTTGTCCTTTTCCACAAGCTACCATCAATTCCATATGAATAAAATTTTAAAAAATGGATAGTACACTTAAGGAAAGTGAAAAGTGGTAAATTTGGAGGAAAATAACATTTCACTTCAAAATTTTATTTTTTTTTAACTACAAAAGGCACTGCTATTCAAAATGAAAATTAAAGATCTTACAGAAAACAAAGAATACATATCTTTAGCACTCTCTTTTCAAATGCTGGCTCCTTTAGATGAATAATTTTGAAAACCACATGCAAGATGTCAATTATTAAACAAAGGGAAACATATGCGTGTGTCCTGAGGTAATCAACATAACATTTCTTTTCAGTATTAGCACCAACTCCAGTAGCGTGTAAATTAGTTGCAAGTGCGAATCCCAACTGTGGATGAGGTAATCTGCAAGGCTATATATATGTTCCATAATAGGAAAAGTAAGCAAACAAGTCCTGCTTATGCGTAAAGGAAAATATAAAAGAATACCACACTAACTTCTGACAGTTGCACCAAGAGTATAACATGATATGAAGAACCCTTGTTCTTGAGCTTAACCGCGTATTGACACTAAGAAGAAATCAAGTATATGAGAAATCTCACTCATTCACATTATTTCTCTAGCCAACTCCAAAATTCTTGAAAGAAGTAAATCAAGCCTGGTTTCCAACCAGAACAATACAATATAGAGCAATATAATTGTATTAATAGTTGCCCAGGAGAAACTTGCACATTATCCTTCATATCACCACAGGACCTTCGAGAAACAACGTAGAGTATGAAAATGTCCCACTCACGTCAGACATTACAAATCGAGAAAAGAAAGAAAATGGCAGTTTACAATAACCCTCCTAACAACTTCATTATATCATCTCCCTTCCCTCCATGAAATGCACTTCTCTTGTATGCCAAAACATTATTGGCTTTGTTTTCAACTTTCGAGGAACTTCTTATGGCAAAAACTTAAAGCTCATCCAAAAGGAAGAGAAGAATAACTTTTACAAGCGCTTTGCATGCTTCAAAGTTAAGCTTTCTAATTTGTGAAATCACCCAGCTGTCTTGCAAATCTCAAAACAACCAATTTCTCAAAAGTTGTTAAAAAGTTTGGGCTGCAGCTCCATTTATCTCTTTCTTCGACACCTTCAGCTTACAACTAAAAAGTATATAACATTATCACTTCCAAGATTGCATACCTACCCACAGCATCATAATGAATGACAGCTAGAGAATTATTTCCTAGAAGTTTCATACCCTTTCAAAATGAAGCCTGAAGCTTTAGACAGAAAGAACGCTCAGCCCTCTCCTAGTCCATTGCAAATCCGAAAGTTCCATGTAATTTTTTTTACAATGACAAGAGAGCACATTATGTAAATTAACCATACTTAAGCACTTGAGAGAAAATCTGTAGTTCCAAGAACATTCTTCTATCTTTTCATGTTAGACATGCTAATGAGAATACCATCTTCATCCTTATAGAATATACACATAAATACAGAGATTCCAGTATCAGGCACAACCTTATGGAGTAACGCACAGTATATTAATGTTATTTAACAAATATTCATGTAGACATCACAAGTTGTGTGCAAATGCAATTAAAGCCCGTGAAATGCAATTTTCATAATCTGTATTAGAGCATGTGTATAACTGCATACTATCTGAAATCGATGCATCACATTGATCACATTGACACCCTGCTCTCCAATTCATCCTGAACAAATATGAACCTTTACTGATATTCAACACATAACCTATCATTCATGATAGACTTAGAAGCATCCTATCTGAATCCACCAAACATAAGTAGACGTTACATACTATCAATACCCCCCATCAGTATCCAGCTTATTTGAGCCCTCGGAATTTCCACATTTGCATATTCCACCTTAGGAAAGTCGATCAATTTATCATATCATTTACCCTTTTAGTCTCAGTGTCCATATAGAAGCATACCTCAAACTGCCCTCAAAAGGTGATTGTCGGTCCCATTTCATCCCAAGCATCAACATGACCTTACGAGTTTCAATTAATCCTATCCTCTATAATAAATATTCCTAACTTTCATTCCCGCCTATCAGTGACTGCTATGACTCCTACCGATCAACGTATAAGCTTATAGCTAAATCAAAGTACAAGATCCAAGAACTAATCAATTAAAATAGTTAATCTGCTTGCTACCTAATCTACTTGAATTATTCCTCTTGAAAGTAAACCAAATTATCTACAAGTTATTGCTGTGTGGTCCTCTATTAAACTCAGACACCCCATTCATCATATAGTCAGAGCTATCTAGAACTGTTCTATCCTAAAGGGGATGAATCAAAAATTTCTAACATAAGGTATAAAAACACAGATTAGTGGTTTGCATCAGCTAATAAAATTCACTTGACATAAAATAAATAAGAAATAGAAATAAATATATTATATCATCATAATTGATTTAATCAAATTTTATGCTCTCTAATTGAGAAGAAACAGACCAATTTTGTGCTGTGACATAGAAGATAGCTATAATCAGAAATTTTTTTAGAAAAACTAAAATAAACGAACTAATTACTAAATAACAACAGCTAAATACTTAAATTTTTGAAAATTGTATTGAACTAACATAGTAATAGAACACATGATTAGAAGTAACTAGAAGATAGAATTAACTAAGCATATTAACGACATTAACTGACAATTGAAGCATTAGTTTTTGAGCACTTACTAAGGATTAAATTTCCGGCATGGAAAAAAAGACAAATGAATAATATTTCAAAATTGTATCATTGCAATAAATCATTAAAATGTTTTTCCCCAAAAGTATAAATCGTCATTGCCATGTTGTATGATAATAAACATACAGCATAATTAGCAAGAAATGTTAAAAATAACAAAAAAGGTAACAAAAGAAAACTTATGAATTTACAAATAACAAGAAGAGTAATTATTAAACCACAATGTAAACCTATTGAGTTAACATAATAATTTACCTCCTCACATAACAATACAAATAGATTAATTGAAAATAAAGAAGTGTTAAAATTATTTACGATCTAATATAAATTAGATTAAATCATCTATGCATCTGGATGCTCCATCCAATCAATTGAAAATAGACAAGTGACTTTGGGACAACCATTTTTTATGACATGCACCGTTGAAGTTTATCAAAATTGACGTAGCTCACAGTTTATGTGCTTCTGGTCATTTAGTTATAATAAATTTAAAACACCCAATACCATATCTATTTGAAAATCATCAATGCTTCAACTATTCATGATGTGTATCTCATTGAAAATTAATCTAAACCCCATCAAGTATTAAAGTGTTAAGACTTAGGACAATGCTAATTTTCTTCATTGTCTCTCAGAAAATGATTGGCAACAATTTCAAGCTTCTAATGACAAATCTGACACTTGAAACAAAGACATAGATATCTACAGACTTGTCAGACACCAATAAAACATACTGATACTGAAACTTGTGGAACTTGCATAAACTGTTTTATGCTTACATAATGAAGTTTATACTGCTCTTTTTAACATTCCCTCCTGCCCAAACTATCCCTTTATCCTTTCTGATTTCCTTCTTGAACATTTCATGGGCTGAAAAGAGAAATATCATGCAAAGATCGCCAGAAAATTATTGCAAAAACTAGAATCTCATAAGAGATAACGCAACAACTACTACAGCAAGATAACATCAGAATTCAAAGGAACTCATGAGCAAAAACAGCGGAAACGAAAGTTCAAGCAGAATCGAAGCATGTGGTAAACACACTTGCCCACAAACAAGCTAGTTAATACATAACCCTAAATTCTGCCCCAAAATAGAACGCCATATTTCGTCTAGCAAAACAAACAGAACAATTCAACGAGCTCAACCACTCACGCCAAAAATATTCCTAAAGCCTAACCCTAACGTTCGGTCAAAGCCCAAACCCTAGCTCACCCAGCTTAACAACCAATCACAACCACAAAAAGGATAAAACATACACAAAGCTAGTAAAAAAACCTAGCAAGCGAAATTAACTCAATTAACTAACAATTAGGGCATAAAAGAACGAAATTTCGAGCAAATCGGAGCAAATTGAAGTCGAACATGTAAAACGAGAAACATCGCCCAATATCGCAAACTTACTTCACTTAGCCCATCCCTTACAGTGCGCCGGGAGCGTGCGAGCGACGAAAACACGACCTCGCGCCGCCGGCCGCCATGGATCAGCCGTTTCCGGCGCCGCCGGCCGCCATGGATCAGCCGTTTCCGGCATCCTTGCGAACGGTGTCTCGAATTGCGCTCGCCATTTTTGCGCACTTTTTCGAGTGTTTCGCTTCGTCCCGAGCTCTCAGATGAGAAAGAAACATGACAGCAAATAAAATAGGAATACACACGTTATCATGTTAGCCCGCAAATTTTTGTCACCTTCGACGCGGCCGGCAAAACGGCGTGGAAGCAACGGTGCTGTCGAAACAAAGCTCACTGGATTGTAATCCTCACTGTCACTGTCCGCGCGTTAGCGACTGCCGTAGACACGTGGCGGCTGGTCGATAGAATTGGACAAAATGTGAAACGTTTATCTGCGCGGCCTGCTATTTGTGGCAACCGCGTGTCATCTGTGTTGCGTGTGCTGAGCGAGTCAAGCGCGACTGTGTGGACGTTGACACCGAGGCGTAACGCCTGGGCGGGGGTTGCGGCACGTGAGGGAGCGGAGGAGGTTGAGAGAGCACGTGATCGGCGTGATGAGGGAGATGATGGAGCATTAATTAGGAAAGATTGGCGTCCCAAACTGACAACAACGAAATTTAACTGTGTCTGAAGGGATTAAATGGCTTAGGGGCTGTTTGTTTGCGATTTAGGTTGGGGGAAGGCCTGCTAAAAGTACAGCTTTTGACAGGCTTTCCACCCAAATCACCTCTTTTAGAGGCGATTTGGGTGAAAAATCTGCACTTTTGGCAGGCTTACCAGCCATTTCCTCCTAAAAAGCCTCTTTCCAAATAGCCCCTTAATTTTCGTCGGGCTCGCGTACGACAAGCTAAGCTCTGACGTGGCAGCGTGCAAGTGTCAGAGCGGTCAGAAACGTGTCCATTATCACTCTAGTTCTAAGGGGCTGTTTGGTTGGTTTCCTAAAAACCAAGAAAAAGAAATTTTTGAAATTTTTTATAAAATATTATTTTTATCTATTTTCATTCCTAAAACTCACCCCAAGAAAAGAAAATTTATACACTTTTATCAATAAAATATTATTTTTATCCACCAACTCATCACATCTCATCTCCTTTCTTACTTTTAAGGGTCTGTTCGGTTATTTTCTAAAAATCAAGAAATGGAAATGGAAAAGGTGAAAATCTTAAAAAGCACTATTTCTTCCATTTCCATCCCTAAAACTCACCCACAACATCCAATAAAATATTATTTTCATCCAACAACTCATCCACATCATCTAATAAAATATTATTTTCATCTAACCACTCATCCATCACATCTAATAAAATATTATTTTCATCTAACAACTCATCTATCCCATCTAATAAAATATTATTTTCATCCAAACATCACTCAACTCATCTCTTCTCATCATTTCAAATCACTCATATCATCCAATAAAATATTATAACAATTCACCTCATTTCATTAACATTTTATTTCTTTGTTTTCATCCCAAAAAGTTGTGAAAACACTTTTCTTAAGTGTGGGTCACACCACCCAATAATACATGACAACTCATCTCATCTCATTTCATTTCTTATTTTTAAGAATGAACCAAACAAAAGAAAACAACAAACTACAGGAAATAGGTTTCTTATAATTCATTTCCTTATTTTTTTCGCCAACCAAACAACATTAAAACTAATTTTCTTAAAAAATCACTCACATCATCCAATAATAATGTGACAACTCATCTCATCTCATCTCCATTTCTTTGATTTCCTTTTTTTTAGCCAACCAAACAATTCAAAAACCTCTTAGAAATATGTTTCGTTTTCTTTGATTTCCCTCTTTTTTTAGGCAAACGAACAGACCCTAAAAATAAACCAAACACAAGAAATGTGTCACATCATCCAACTCATCTCATCTCATCTTTAAAAATCACTCACATCATCTAATAATATGGTTACAACTCATCCAATCTCATTAACATTTCATTTCCACACATTTCCTAAAAAAACCAATGAAATTGATCTCTTTAAGTGTGGGTCACATCATCTAATAATATAATGACAACTTATCTAATCTCATCTATTTTCTTATTTTTAAGAATGAACCAAACACAAGAAAAGAACCTATTATAGGAAATAGGTTTCTTATAATATATTTCTTTATTTTTTTAACCAACCAAACAACCTTAAAACAAGTTTTCTTAAAAAATCACTTACATCATCCAATAATATGGTGACAACTCATCTCATCTTATCTTCTATTCTTTGATTTCCTTTATTTTTTTAACCAACAAAACAACCATAATAAAAGTTTTTTTTTTATTTGAATTCCTATACTTTGATTTCCCAATTTTTTTTAGGCAAACAAACAGCCCATAAAGTTAGGTTTGTAAAGAAGGGAAGACCAAATGTAATTTCTCGACGACCCTAACTTTAAAGAACTCGAGTGGGATTAAAAAAAAGACCGTCAATAGTGAACATCACCTTTACTATTCAAAACGTGCTTTGTTGGCATTGTTGCCCTCTCATCACCAAGTATATTATCACATGCTGGTAGTCTAGCACATGCAAATGTACAGGATAGAGAAAAATATTGGTTTTGCGTATTTTTAATTTATTAAATTTGAAGTTTTATTTTATCCTGTTTATAAGGAGAACGTGTATTAATTGTGACTATGAAAAGAGTGAGAGTGAAGATGTTATGCAAGAAAGAAATTATCGTTTTACCTTTATTATTTGATCTTTATTTCCTCGCGTTCTAATTCTCTTAATAGTAGTATAAATATAGACGTGTCCATAGGAACTTGGCTCTTTTTAATTTACATATAATTAATCATTTAAAATATCAGCACTTTCTCTTTGTATCTTTTATAAATTATAATAAAATATAATGGCAATCTTATTTTCATGTCATTCAATGATTTAGAATGTCCTTGAAGAAAGAAAGAAGAACTAAAAAGAAGAAGAAGAAGGTGAAAATATATTTCTGTAAAATTAAATGATATAGAATTTTCGGGCTTTAATGATCTAGATTGTTCTTGAAGATGGAAAAATAAAAGAAAAGGAAAGGAAAGTAAAAAAAGACTTGTAAAATTACAATTCTACCCTTTAAATTACAAAGACATGCAATGAGGAAATGTCCTTCATTCCTTAACTTTTTTATTGCCCCTAGTAATTTTTTTACATAGAACTATAGATGACAACAATAATAACTAAATTACTTATATCAATTTTACATTCGAAGAACAAATTTTATTCCCATAAATGGAGATTAAAATTTTTGATGTTGAATTCTCATCATTTAAAATTAAGCACTACAAATATCTAGACGAATAATATGTTACATATTTATAATATATTTATCCAAGTGGGTGTGGTAAAAACTTATTTTTTTATGGATTCAGAATAAAAAAAATCAATAAAGAGACTAGTACTATATCACAATCTTTAATTTGTTTAAAATCATCGGAGAGATCACTATTATATCATAACCGTTAATTTATTTATTGGGTAGTTATAATTTAAGAAATGACTGCAAATCACGGGGATATGGTAAATATTAGATTTAGAGAATCATAACTACCTACAAAACAAATTAATAGTTAATATAGTGATCACTTCATCATTTTTATAGTGAAGATGATCCAAATTTATTTTATTACTTGCAAAAAGTAAATATGAAATATAGTCTTTGTGCTTCAAAATTTTACTATCATACAATCCTCGGGCTATTCAAGGTTGAAATGCTCGGCGTAGTTTAACCGTATTAAAGTTCTGACATAATGCTAATAAACTAATTATGCTTGAAGAGAGGTAACATTGTTTTTTTAAACTAGAAATGACCATAGAGATGTAACTTCACTCTACAAATAAACTTTGATTTTGTAAATATAATTTAAAATTTAATCAATCACCTCTCAATCCATGCACTGACATAAGATATCAAAGTATAAATTTTAAGCATTAATGCCTTAGGGACCCAAATAGGGGACCCAAGAAATGGGACAGGTGAGGTGTCACCATCCGGTTGCATGATGCACTGTTCATGAACAGTGCATCATGCAACCGGATGGTGACACCTCACATGTCCCATGCCATGGATCCCATATTTGAGTCCTTGTAGCAATACCCTTGAGCCCTTTAATTTTTAAGAAACAAAGAATCAAGTCAAGTCAGTAATATCCACAGTAAAAAAAATTCAATGTAGGTCTCTTAAATCTAACTTATTTTGAAATTAGTCTCGCAAATCATTCAAATTGCTATTAAGCTCCTCAAGTCCTATAAAATATTCTAGATTAATCCTAATATATTTCATGTACTTAATAGCAATTTCAATGAAATAACTCGTATGAATCCATCTAGAAGAATCAAAAACTAAATTTAATACTCGCATAATTGTACAAGTGTGGTAGTAAATGGTTTACACTGGCACTCCAGGAAATGTATCTGTTAAGTCTCTTAGCACTTAAACTAGGCTCGGATGAGCAAACCATGACATTTCCATATTTTTTGAATTCACATATAGCTAGACTAAGGCTTTTTCACAAGAAAACATTTGGCAAACAAGTGCAAGAATTAATGAGACTCAAGAAAGGTTAACAATATCGTCAATGCATTAAACTCCCAACTAATATAGAATATAATTTAGAAAAGCTAATAAATGATTAACTCTTCAACTTATCCTTATGTCATCCTAAACTTTTGGCTTCTCATCCATCATCCTCGTCACATAATTAAACACGAATCCACTAGAGAAATTATGTATGTCTTGAAAAGCCCCCAATTTTTTTTAAGCGTCTTCATTTGGCTTTTAACAACGATGACATCAACCTTTTTTCCACATTTAGCATATAACTCAGCACATGTTGCCTAATAAGCATAGTTTGGGAAACTTTGATCAGGCTTTTGCCCTTTGTGCATTTCTTCTTTTAATGTTTCAATTAAACAAATATCTATCTTCTATGTCCACATGATATTTTTCTTTGGACTTGATTGACGTTCCAGTTGTGAGTCCATCTGAGCTACATGTTCCTCACTAAAAAAAATCAGGTCTTTAATGACCAAAATTAGCGAATGGACTATTTGACCGTCATTAATATGTGTAAAATAATGACGGTTTTAAAAACCTTCATCGATTGATCACAAATATTAGAGTAATGATGTGGGATGGGATAACGACTTTCTAATACCTTCATTGATTTGGTTCTAATACCGTTATTATTGAGTCTCCTAAAAGACGAAGGAGTCAATTATCTTCATTAATCATAACTCCTAATCATAAGATAAGTATTAATCAAAATAATATAAAGAACCGAAATCTAAACCTCCCTCTAACCGCAACTAATAAACTAATAAACACTAATAACAAAAATCGCGTTACTGTTCACCATCTCTGCTATTTGTCGCTGTTCTTCCGCTGTCATCCTCGTGCCAGCGTCGCGACGCCCGCCCCAGCTTCGGCGCCCCAGCGTTGGCCCCTGCGCTGCCTCAGCGCCGCCAGCCGCCCAGCGCCATCGTCGCCCCAGCACCGTCGTCGCCCAGTGCCGCCCATTCGTTGCTCTCTTCCTCTATCTCGACGGCTCGACGGTAACACGGTCGCCCATCGTCGCCTGCGCGCGTCTTCCGTTTTCGTTTGGTGATACGCAGTCAAGTACCCTATCACCTACTTTGCACTTATGCACCCGCACTTGTTTTTGGCACTGAAATATCTTCCCCTATGCAAATTTGAGGGTATAACTGTAAATTTTAAAAACTTTGTGTCAGTTTAATTATGCTGCTATTCTAATGAAACCCATTTCACTTTATGGGTTCACTAAGGTTAGGGGTGTGAATTTGGGAGGCTGGCTTGTGGTAGAAGGGTGGGTTAAACCTTCGCTGTTTGATGAAATTCCAAATGGGGATATGCTTGTGAGTTCTGTAGGTTTTGTTGTCTTTTTCAATTTGGCTTCTTGGTTTATAGGGAAGTCATTTTATTGTATTTTGGGGATTTTTGGAATTGGGATGGAACACAAGTGCAATTCAAGTCAATGACATTGCAGAAGTATGTGAGTGCAGACAATGGTGGAGGAATGAATGTTACTGTGGACCGAGATGTGCCATCTACATGGGAAACCCTCAAGGTCTGAAATTCTGGTATAAAGCTTTCTTGTGTTCTTTAATGAATACTTTTTGATATATGTTAATGTTTTTTTTAGCTTAGTTAGGAGTGGCCATGTTGAAACAATTATGATGTTAGTCTATAGTGATATTTGAAGATGGCTAATTTATAGATTAAGGTACTCT
This sequence comes from Asparagus officinalis, assembly GCF_001876935.1. Lineage (NCBI taxonomy): Eukaryota > Viridiplantae > Streptophyta > Magnoliopsida > Asparagales > Asparagaceae > Asparagus > Asparagus officinalis. The sequence continues at coordinate 9,069,867 of NC_033796.1, forward strand.
CTTGATATAGACTGCCAATATTAAAGGTTTTGAGTAACTTAGTATATTCTTTCTCAATCTTTTAGTTATTCGTAATGAACTATCTTCTATCAATAACTTTGAGGTTGGTTCTCAAGGTAACAAATTTAACTCTCGGAGCACCACAAAATTATGTCAGATACTCCTTTTGACATATTTTTGAACTTGCAGCATACTTAGATGCATTAACATATATTTATGAATCTTTTCTTATCTCACGGATTAATGATTTTATTTAATGTCTAGATGCGTTGGAGTTATATAATTTGTTCAATTGTTCTAGCAAGGAGTATGAATTTTCATAAATATCAATTTAGATAACTGGAAATTTCTTCATAATGTCTATCCTATTTAATGTTGACACGCAAACATGCATAATTTTATTATTGTTGTATCCATGCCTATGGTATCCTAAACCTTTAGGATTTGACTTATCCATTTACCAATATTTAGTCTTATCTGTGCAGTGCATCATTTTTGTATGCATGAATATGTATGTATGTATAAACATGACTATTTTATATATGGCGTTGGTCATATCCATGTCCTAATTTTTCAAAATTTACTCTCATCAGTTCCATATCATATCATACCCATATCTCTAAGTCATGGGGATTTGGCTTATCTATGTACCGACATGCATGTTGCAGAAGGTTTTCTGTTCTTAGAGCTTTTTAAACACTTTTAGCTTGCATTGCTTGTTCTCATGATGAGTACTATGTAGTTCGTAAATGTAACTGAATTTTATTTTTAAAACATGCACGTAATATGAAATCAGTGCTGAACCTTGTCCTGTTCCTGCTATTGTTGGAACTTCAGCGTCTTGCACATTCTATGTATAATTGTCATCATGTTCAGCGCCATCATTGTAAATATATCCGAAATCTTTGCTATTGAAGTGAACTGAGCTTGATAAATATCTCAAATAAATTGTGCAATTCTTTTTATTATTCTTGCCTTTGTTGACAACTGACCAATTCCAGCTTCCGCAAACTCCAAAAACTTACCCAGCTGTATTTTCTGCAAAGGATCAAATTGTTTAACTTCTGGCTTCTTGAATCCCATTAACCAACTCTTTATATTTCAATACTAGATATGGAGAGTATCTGAGAACGAGTTTCAGTTCCGATGTGTTGGTGGCCAATTTTTAACATTGACTGGTGAAGGGAACTTGATCTCAGCTACAGCAGGTTCACCTTCTGTGAATGAGACTTTCTATGTTGAATTAGCATGTATTTTTGTGAGATGGAGCAAAAGCGAGATTCAGTAATTAGACACTTGCGCGATCTGTAGAATAAGTGGCGTGGTGAGATGCACAAGAAATATGTGAAAGAAAAATCATTGCAAGTTGCACTTAGATATAAACCTGCAGGAGTGAGTGTTGATGACTAGGATTGGCTGGTTAAGGAACATTATTTTTGTTCAAAATTTCAGGTATTAATCTCCTAATTTTATTTATTTTGTTCCATGTATATTGCTGGATTATTGAAATTTTCTTTTAATATTGATGTGTAGAAAGCAAGCCAACGAAATACACTTAATAGAGACAAAAGAAAGATGCTCCACCACACGGGCAATAAACCATTTAGACAAATTACGTGGGAACTGGTATACATTCAAAACTAATTTCCTATTTATTCAAAACTATTTTGTTTTTTAGTTTGATGTTGTACTCATTTTTATTTAATATTTGAATAAGGGTGGCAAGTCACGAAATCCACCTGATGTGGCAAAAATGTTCCATGAAACCCGAAAGAAAGCTAATGAAACACTAGATACTGGGGATCAAGATAAATATGTAAGTAGAATATATATTTAAGTTTGATAATGAAGGTTTTCATGGAACATTTTTATTCTACTTACATATTTGTCAAACGACGGGTGAAGTTATGCATACAATAACGAATGTTTTTAGCTCTTTAACGAAGGAAAACCCCTTTGTCTTTCCCTTCGTTAAAGACATAATTTCTTGTAGTGTGTCAATATGCAACATAGTTAAAAGCTTAGTATTTGAAAACTGAAGCTTGAATATATAAAGTGTGTGTGCATGCGTGTGCGTTTGTGTTTGTTGGTGGTGTATGAAGTTGTTGTTTCTGTTTTGTGGACATCTACACACAAAGTTCACCACTTGATACCAATGAAAAGCCAAATATTAAGGCACATCCTTAATATCATTGTCGTAAACAACATTCTATTAGATAAATAAATATGAAAATCTAATCTGATAGAAACTAATTAACTATAGCAAATAACTAGATATGAGTTATTGTTGACATATTAGTAATATATAGGGACTTATTTGTAAGTTGTGTTTTGTAGGGGCCTATATAAGCCAAGATCTTTCACCTCGAATTCCTTACCCAGTTTCACTTTGAGTTGGGCAATCTTCTTCTCATCATCCCCTGTAATAATCATATCATCCACATATACCGCAAGTATGGTGATGTGACCTTCATTTCGTCGAAAGAACACGGTATGATCGGCGTTAATCTGCTGGTACCCCATACCTAGCATAGCCCTCCTGAAGCAGTCTCCCCGCGCTTGGTTCGACAGATTCAGGAGGGCTATGCTAGATATGGGGTACCAACAGATTAACACCGATCATACCGTGTTCTTTTGACCAAATGAAGGTCACATCACCATACTTATGGTATATGTGGATGATATGATTATTACATGGGATGATGAGAAGGAGATTGCCCAACTCAAAGTAAAACTGGGTAAGGAATTCGAGGTAAAAAATCTTGGCTTGCTTCGATACTTTCTTGGAATAGAGATAGCTCGAGGAGCGGAGGAGATTGTCCTATCTCAGAGAAAGTATGCACCGGATCTTCTCAAAAAGACAGGGATGTTAGGGTGTAAACCTGCAACTACACCGATCGACCAGAAGTTCAAGCTGGGTGCTGAAGCTGGAGAACCAGTTGATCGTGACAGATACCAAAGGCTGGTGGGCAGGTTGATCTATCTGAGTCACACACGTCCCGATATCTCTTTTGCAGTGAGCGTGGTGAGCTGCTACATGCATGATCCGAGGAAGGGTCATATGGATGTTGTGTACCAGATTCTGAGATATTTGAAGAGTGCCCCGGAAAAGGGCTGATATTCAGAAAGAATAGACATGTGAGTATTGAGGGTTACTGCGACTCTGATTGGGCTAGCTGTGCTGATGACAGGAGGTCCACATCAGGATACTGCATCTTTATAGGAGGCAACTTAGTCTCGTGGAAGAGCAAGAAGCAGTCAGTGGTGGCGAGATCGACAGCTGAGTATAGAGCTATGGCCTTAGGAGTTGCTGAGTTGCTATGGTTGAAGAGTATGCTGGTGGAGCTGAAGCTGGATCAAGGAGCTAAGATGAAGTTGTGGTGTGATAACAAGTCAGCTATCAGTATCGCCAATAACCTAGTGCAGCATGATAGAACCAAACACATCGAGATCGATAGGTTCTTCATCAAAAAGAAGTTGGATAGTGGACTACTGGAGCTAAGTCATGTTTTAACTAAGGACCAGACAGCAGATTGTCTGACTAAAGGACTTAGCTCATTAGATATGATTAGAGGATGTGAGGACCAGACAGCAGATTGTCTGACTAAAGGACTTAGCTCATTAGATATGATTAGAGGATGTGACAAGATGAGCTTAGTGGATATCTTTCGCCCATCTTGATGACAAGATGAGCTTAGTGGATATCTTTCGCCCATCTTGAGGAGGAGTGTTGACATATTAGTAATATATAGGGACTTATTTGTAAGTTGTGTTTTGTAGGGGCCTATATAAGCCTAAGAGATTTCATAATAAGAACTAGGGTTTCTCATATATTTCAATTGTTATAATTAGCCAGATCATACCAAAATGAACAACTTAATAGGCAAATCAAATCATCAAGTTTTATTTAAACAAATGTACTGACATAACAGTTAACACTTGTCCAACCAGACATACCAAGTCTTGCAATAGCATGGTTCTATATCAATTACTAGATAGGAATGTGTATAACTACGATTATTCATATCAGGTTAAGATAGACATAGACATAATATGAAGGAAACCATCACTCGAATGACAAACTAGAAGCATCCAACCTTTATAGAAACTTTTGCAGATAGAATAAATTAAGGTATTTCATTTGCCATTTCAATATTACCATCTTCGTCTAAGAATGATAAAGATGAGACAAGTAGAATTCTGAAAAGCTCATTATTGTTCTTTACTTGCTATATAATCTTGGCAAATCTCTATACTAACAGACCAATTAATTTCTTTACTTGCTGTTAGGAGAAACTTCTAACAAAATTTTGTTTTATTTTTTTATTTATTCAAAATCTCAAATCTTGCTAGTAAGTGTATATTGTTCTTTTTTGGTTCATATATAAGGAAAATCTTCCTTTTTGCATGCTAAGATAAACCAGGACAAACAGTGGAGCTACAATCACTTTTTTTTAATTTCACTAACATGAGAAAGAAATAATTTGAAGGTTTAATAACAATATATGGAATTAAATGCATAACATATCAAAGGTAGATAAACACAATGGTCAGTTCACTATATATTCACAGTGATGTATATATTAACGCAACTAGAGAGAAGGACATATTAGACAATCTAGGCATTACTAAAATCAAAGATAACGTTCTCATTATTCATCAAAATTATCCCAAAATTCGGCAAACAAAGACCCAAAAATTATGTATAATATTCTAGAAAAAATCCTAAGATTTTGAAAATTGAGTAGTACAAACAAGGCCATTCTAAGTTTAATCCAACCTAATTAAACTTCAAAACCAACAAAATATGAGTAGAACTTACCTCTAACGATGAATTTGGATTCATATTGACCGAAGAGATCCAAGAGAAATCTATAGTTGAATCTGGAGCGGATCGGAAAAGATCAGAGAGCACTAGGGTTCAAACGTCGAATTAGGTGGGACATACCCGTAAATTTGTACGCTAACACGTAAATTGTAACGCATACGCTTAGATATGCGAATATGCATACTTTACTTGTGTGCGAAAACTAAGCACACATGCGTCATACGTGTAGGTGTACATCTTAAGCGGAAGAGTGACAATGTCATAACCCCAAATTTCGAATCTAAAAGGAATATTGGAGCTAGATTAAACCTGTGAAAAATCCTCCAAAATTATGCATTCATTAAAAGACCATCAAAATAATCTCTTCATTGAACTAAAACCAACAATAAATATTCTTTATAATCCCAAAAGTCAACACTAATCCAAATATCTTGATAAAAACAAATATTTCTCAACTTGAAATAAAACTCGACCTAAAGGAAATAATCTAATTATTACAAAACTCTCAATTCATCAACTAAACATCAAAGACTTTATTTAACCTTCACCTAGAAGACAATAACAATCTCGAATTATATTCCTTGCTTCGTTCTAAGAATTTGAAAAAAAAGCCCATCAACTCCACCTAATCCGAGTCTCTGAAAAGAATGAAAACAACACAATGAGTTCACAACTCAATAAGTGGATAAATTCATACATTAAATATTGGTTTTGCAAAACTAAAATAAATGGACTTGATAAGCAAAATACTAAAATAATAAAAATTATAAGGCAATATTTTTAAAATATATACATGCAATGGAAATAAGCAGATCACGTATCAATGCGGTCAACACTTCGATACTCCGGTTGACTTGGCAAAGCCCACTATTATATAGCCCGTGGTCAGGACGGTGAGACCCAAACTTGGGTTCTTAGCGCTAAAATAAAAACCTCATAGAGACACATTAAGCCCTGTTTAGATGGCTTACTTATCCCCAACATATACTGGTATATTGATCCGAGGTGCATATGCTTTAAGAAAATTAAACAAAGTTTGTAAAACTAGATACATTATACAAAAGTGCCAAAGGCCAACCAATAGTGAAATAAATCAACTACATATGCATCTCAACCTACTACTATATGAAAAAACATAACAATTGATAAAGAAAATAAGTATAGGCTTATACTAAATATCCATGTGCATCACATCCAAACCAATTTAATATGCAAGTAAATGACATAAAAGAATATAATCCATCAGAAATAAACGCACATATACATAATATAATTTTATATAAAAAATAAACAGTGCATAATTCATAAATTCACCACTTACCTCAAGTCCGAAAAAAATAATCCAACTACCCCTCACAACACCTTCTCGGAGTCACTTGGAACCTCTAAAGAATACATATTAATAACCATCAATGCTATTGTATACCTTAAGACTCAAGCATATATTAGAATAATCAACATGTAGAATTGGCAGAATAGCAGTATTCAGGCTCAGGATTCAAGCAGACAGGGTGGCGGTCGACCGCGACGGTTCGACCACGTTTCGTGCATGTAGCTTACTATGCGTTTGGATAGTGCGTCGACCGGGCGGTCGACTGCAGCAGTTTCTGCTTTGCGCCGCGGTCGACCGCAGATATTTCTAGATTCGCTGCTGGCTCTTGAATTGAGGGCGGTCGACCGCGATGGATTCGCGTTCGACATGGCGGTCGCCCGGACGAAGCGGTTTGGGCCTGGGTTCTGTTTCCAGACCCGTTTCGTTTGGGAGTTGTATAGATACCCTTAACTCGGTTTTAGGGTTTGAGGGAGAAGATTTAGAGCAGCCAAACAAGGAGATTTGGGGCTTCTATTGTTGGAGCCATTTGGAGAGATTAAGTGGGCTTGTTTGTGGGTTTTGGTAAGATTTGTAACCCTAATTTGTATTCCCCTTGATTTCAAATAGTAAAACTCCCCCCTCCTTGCCCCGTGGACGTAGGCACATTGTCGAATCACGTATATATTGTGTTCTTGATGTGATTGGGTTGCTTGTGGCTATTGTGATCTATTTTGGTTCTTGTGTGTGCTATTGATTTTGTCTAATCGGGCTTCCGCTGCGCACAACACAACACTTATGCTAATAATACATTTTTCAATCTAACATATAAATCTAAAATCAACCAAAATACCTTTTGTGACCTATAGTCCGCAGTCAAAAACTATATGCACTTATCATCTATCTTCTGTAGTTTATGGATTTAATAATGTAAAAGATGGTCATGTGCTAAGATATATATGATCACATATAAAACTTGCCATGAGCAGCAACACTACGACTCCACCATGGACATGATCTCAACAAAATTAAAATATAAGAGCAGCAACAAGTTTGGTTGTCATCCATGGCCAAGATCTCACATCTCTAATGAAGAAAAACTATACCTTGAGAATAATCTGTATCCCAACTTCGCCAGACTTCAACGCGTTTTTTTTCCGCCGGTTTTCAAAAGGACGCAGATAGGGTTTTTATTTTTATTTTTATTTTTATTTTTTTTGTGTGTGTGTGGTGGAAACAGAGACGGGAAGAAGAAAAAGAAAGCTGATGGGAAGAAAGGGTAGGGTTTTGTTTATTCCTAAAAACCCTTTTACTGATAGACCCTCTAACAATTTATGCACAAAAGTTTTTTTACTTTTCCATATATATATATAGCCAAGAAACTTAGAATTATTACAGACAGACACGTGATCACTCCTTGTAAATGAAGGGGATCTCTCTCTCTCTCTAATCTAGAAAAGAGGGGAAATATAAAGAGGGCAAAGGCAAAGGAGCTCAAAACCTAGCGAGTAAAACCCTAGCCACTGATAAGAGGACAATCGGTAGCTCGTTTTCACTTTTAATTTCTGTGATTTCTAAAATCTCATTTGCATTTTAGTTGATCAGCACAATAAGACAGGTGTTGATGATGTAGTATCTCATGTGGGCACCATCAATAGGGTGAACAAGCTAAAAACAAAGATAAGCGGGGAGAAAAAAAGGGCCTTAGGCTCTTTTTATATAATAGTATGATAATATTTAATTGATTAACTTACTTTAATTGCAATGGAGTTACAAAAAACATCTACATTAACTAGTAGTTTATGGTCGATTTGAGAGATTTTTGTTATGATACATGAAGAAAATTTTTACTTTAATCTCTGAGATATTTCGTCGAGCATGTTTCTGACATTTCATTCTACTTTTAGTTTTTGTGATTTCTTAGATCTCTATGATAGATAATGTTTAGTTGATTTACATGTTGTTGTTGCAAATTGCGATTGAATCCAAGAAACCTTGAGAATTACTAGTAGGTTATGTGATTGTGTATATATATGTGTAGATCTGAGAGAATTTTGTTTGTAATACATGGGGGGGATTTTAGTTTACATCTCTGAGACATTTCATTGCGCGTGTTTCTGACATTTTTCTTCAATGTAAATCTGAGAGTTTCCAGGTTTCTAGCACTGAATTTAGTTTTGAAATACTAGCTTTAAGAAGCAAATCCTCTTTCCTTGAACTTTCATTACAAAAAGTTGTTGATTCAATCTATACCAGTTGCAAGTTTTCTGTATATTTACATGCAAACGTAGTTTCTACACTTTTCTGTTTAGCATGAATGTAATGCAAATGACAGTTCAATTCTCATGTACAACTCAACATCTAACCTGCTACTCTTTTTGTTCAATAGATCATATTGGAAAATGCACTAGAGTATAGAGCTTTATGCTCATAAAAAGGAAGAGTGTAGATATAACTTACTCCATCAAGTTGGAATGATTTAGCAAAATAAATAAATGAAATGGTCTCTATCACCAAATGACATCGACCTGGTGCTCGAAATGATAAAATATTCTTTTGAATTTTAATATTTTCTGCCTGTCAATCTTCATGTTTAAATGTCTTATTTATCAGTGGGCCTGAAGGCCCTGAACAATGAAATAAGTTAGTTAGGAGAAAGACTAGGGCCAGGGTCTCCATCTAGTTCTCATGTCTGAAGATGTAAATGGAGGAGGAAGATGTTGAGGAATACAGCTAGGTTAGTTCTCCAATTTAACCTAATCTCCTGTAATTCATGTTGTTTTCTTGTTTCTCAAAACTTTTCAAATATAAATGGAGGAGTCAGAAAGGAGGAACATACTTACGACTTTACAACTTTGTTCCATATCTTTGCATACACATATTCATTAGCTTTGCATCCTAGGTTCAGACCTTTTCTGCTAAATTTAAAACAACTCCCGATTACATACGGATATAGCCATCGCTATATCTGAGTTTTCTTCTTCTCCTGACATCATAACCGTCCTAAGTTGCATGAAAACGGGTATGGGTACATGACATGGCAAATTTGTAAAAGTGGGTACGGGAACACAACTATATCTATATATATGTATATGTATATTTATATATATTAGAGTTAATACTTACACAAAATCAATATTTTTTTTCATTCATATGTTATGATAATTAAAATTATTATAACAATTTTATATTTCTATTTATGTAGATTACAAATAAGAAAACCTCTCATTTTTTGAACTAGATATCTAGATGGGCCATTAAATTCATAGTTCTCAATAGGCTATGGGTTGAAACAAACCGAACCCTTGCCCAATGATTTTCAAGAAGTAGATGTGAAGTGCAGGATATACGTCCAATAAGTGTATGACGAGCGTTTTAAATTGACAACGTATTATATAATTGAGTACGCACCCTAATAAATGTATGTATATATTCAAGAAGTGTCCAATGAGTTTAGGTACATGTATTGTCAGGTAGGGGTATGCCTTCAGAGTGAAGTAGCCAGGCTATTTAGTAACCAGACCACATGGACTAAACTGGGAGGAGCAGGTGTGCTAATTCATGTCTCTGTTAAACTATAGAAATCTCTCAGGCAGGTGACATGATGTTTCTTCATCTGCTTCTTATCATATTTCTCCATGCAGGAGCAACCATTTAATTGTTTATCTAACTCTTAAGATCAAATGAAAACCAACTAAAGCTAAGTGATGACTGCTATCAGCTTTAATGAGTGCTTGGATTTTGTAGCACCAGTGAACGATTTGCCCTGCAAATATGTTGATATTGCGACAGCATGTTGACCATTTTTGTTCCATAGATTTGGCGGTTGCGCTGAATGGGCAGCATTCATGTGTTGGTGCCACATGCAAACACCTCATTGGGCTGGGCCCATGGACTCAAATAAACAGAAGGAGAGCCCATGATATTTTTTCAGTTGTTTGAGCTCAGATCATTGTTGTTTTGCTTTGTTTTCTAATTGTTTCAACTTTTGCCTAGCCTTCTAGGCTCTATTACAGAATTTAAAACAATCAGAGCTTTGTGAATATGTTGTCAGGTGTTTGTTTTGAGGTTGATAGCATGTCTTTCTCGTGTGAGACTTGCACAGGGAAATCTACATTTCTATAACCTTAAAAAAACATCGAAGTATGCATATATAAATTGTTTCTGTTGTACATAACCTTACATTGTTAAATACTGTCATGATAGGGCACTATGCACGTTGATCCTAGGGTCTTAAGTTCTTATGATTTTTCACAAGTTGATCTAAACATTACATTGAAACTTGCAAAGACCATACTTTTGAGCTATGAGCATAGTTATCGCAGTCAATGCAAACTTATCCAGTATCCACATACCATATTGGGGTTAAAGTTTTGTACAAACTGCAAAATAAATTGTTTCTACGATACATACCCATGTTTACATTTTGTAATGCTGGCATGATAGAGCACTACCATATTGATCCTACAGTCTGAAGTTCTGATGATGTGTAACATGTTGATCTGAACATTACATTGAAACTTGCATGGACTATAGTTTGAGCTTTCAACATGATAGGTTATAAAAACCCTTAGATTGCACAGTTGTTTGCGAATACGAATTCATTCACATATCATGTTGGGGTTAAAAATTTTACGTAAACTGTGGTCCATTGTTCATTTGAGTCCCTTGTGAAATTCTGTACAAAAAGCATCTATTGACTTTCCCCTCTCAAGTTGCAGTGCATGCCGCTTACTTCAAAACTTCAATTGTTTTGATACTAGAAATAGAACCTCTCATTAGGATGTGATATGCCTTTGTTACCCCCTAATATCTAGTTAGATAGACAATGGGTAACCACCCATACATGAGAGAAGAAAGCTCCAGTGGAGGGAGACATAATTCCTGAGAAGAAGCGAACCACAACGTTCTCTGATGGAAGGAAGTATTATGCTGTGTTTCCCAAGTTCATATAGTTACACTTGTTATGGAATAGCCGAGCAGGATTTAATCTACCTTTTCTTTTATATACAGGAGAGGTATTCCTGTACTAATATTTCCTTCAGACCTGGCATATATTAAAAAAGAGATACAATAGAATACCATATGCTAAATTATTCACAATCAAATTAGGTTGCGGTGATGTTCTTTTGACATTTGAGATCCCACCTCGGCTTTTCACTTAATAGTTTGTCGTTGTTTTCCATGTCCAAGAAGCTTTAGCTGTTCACATATGGTAATTGGTATGTGGAATCCATGTACATATCCGCTTGGAGAAGCAAACCACCCTTAGCATTTTCTTTTCCCTGTGTAATAATATAGCATCTGATTCTACCATTCACTAACTTTTTACTTCTTTGTTTTATAGTTCACAGGTAAGGCAATTAATGTGTTGAATAAAGATAATATACATCGATGCCGTTGGTGTGGCTGCTTCAGTTCAAGATAAATGAGGTCATGCAAATGGATCCAGACACGGCTACACCTTGGTAAGGAATAGTGCAAAGGTTCTACTCCTTGGTCATCATATTGGAGATCCTGGCTTGGCTGATGGTCAGAATTATGATAATTGGACTTCTGTTGGTAACTATTTTCCTTTATTAAATTGAAAAATTCATGCTCATTTTCTTTTGGTCACAATGTTATATCTTATGATTATTGCGTTATTCATTATTACTTTATGCAGACCTTCTTTGAACATAATTTGCTGAAATATAGCAAAAAAAATTCATTAGCAACAATTTTAGAGGAAAAAGTGTCATACTCCCCTCTTGTTCGAGAGCAACGATATTGTAGAGTTCCTAAGTAGATTTAATTGATCCATTTTAGAGATTACAAATTGAATAAATTCTTTCTGCTTGCATGTAAGCATGTGCAAGAAGTGTAAATATTTAGATCCACTAGAAATGTCATATGCAAGCCTGTGCACATAAACAGACCTAGCTTTGAAACAGGCATCATTCCTCTTCCTAAACTTACACTCAAGTATAAACTTTTTGTATGCGAACTTATAAAATTAAACGTCTTAGAGAAAAATACCGAAAGTTTGACACTTGATTACTAACTATGTTTGCCTGTTAGCAACCTATTATTTACAACTTTTAACTCTTTGAATTATGAGTAGTAGTACTTTTATTTCTCTCTTTTGGAAATCTGTGCCATTTGTTTCATTTGTTTTATTTTATATAGTATATTATGTCTAAAATAGAGGCCATTCTGCTAGCGAGAACCTGTCATCTTTCTGCTTCTGGGCTCCACATCTTGGAGAGTTTAGAGAATTTCTCCTGGACTACATGAGCTTGGAGCACGACTAATAAGGAGGTTTCTCAATCTTTTAATTAGGCTTCTAGGATTTTTCGGTCAAGGAATTAGTACTAATTTTGAAATTGATGTCAAGTTGACAGTCAGTTGTAAAATCTTCAATGAGCCATATGCTTTGTGTTGATCCCATTTCAGGGCCTAAGCTTCTTTTACCACAGATCCATGTGCTCAAAGTACTGATATGTTGTATCATTCTCCTATGTCATAAGTATTTGATTATCATCGACCATTTTATGATAAGATTTCATAATAATACCATATTAGAAATAAAAGCTTAAATTAGAAGAACAGAATAATGCTAAAACAGTTTTTTTTTTTTTTTTAATTTCATGAATGGTCTAAAAAGATAGCTTCATCATTAACAATAAGTTGTGCCTCAACTGATGTTATTTGTTTTTACGGTCATTGTATTTCATAAATAACTAATGTTGTACCAACCTCTTTATAGTAGATCAAGTTAACTTTGGTCTAGCAATTTTCTGTTACCTGCTTGTATAAAGCTTCAAGTTTTCCGCATGATTTATGTGTTTTCAACTCCATATTTGCCTTTCTCCACTGTTTATCTTATTAACGCCTTCAATCTGACTTGTTTTACTGAACTATCATTGGAATTTTAGATGTTTTCATTCATAATTCACATAATTTTTTTAGTTTTTTTTTCTGTGGAGAAGCCTATCAGCTGGTTATAGCAAGATCGGAAATTGCAGTACTTGTATTGGGATAAATATATTCAGTAGTTTCGGGGGTTTTGGACTGGAAACATAGAATTTTCTGAATCGGCATCTTCAATGATCTTACAAATCAAATACTGTAAAACGTACTAAAGACTATTGGCAAGTTGGCAAACATTTGATATGTTTTAGAATTATTTTTTAATGAAATAGCATAAATTTCGATTAGTTGATGAAGTGGTCATTTCCAGTTACAGATGGTATTTGCATTAGTAGTCTTAACATAAATGAATAAGTTAAGAAGTTAAACTTCTTAGCTGCATATGTTTAACAGCATTCTGTAAGTCCTACAATACAAGGTGTTGCTTTTTATCAGATCTTTACTTCTAATTTTTTTTAAACTTAACTTTTATCTATATTCCATACTGTATAATCTTTGTTGGTCTATGTGCTTATATGCTAAGCAAACTTTGACCAAATTTCTTTTCTGAATGTTTGTTGAACTGTGTTTTCTCTAGCTCAATGATTTTTTTAATTAATTTGTGTTATTTTATTTTATTTGAAATTTGTCACGTTCACTAGTAGGCTTTGAGATTTTATAGTGTTTTTATTGTCATCAGTTGCATGGGATTAATCTCTGTCATTAATTATGAGTTTACAGTAAAGAAGTTCATTGATCACTTACTATTATCTTTATTATTATGTTTGTTTGTTTATGTTTATGATATTTTAAATTCTACTATTAGCATCAATGTACTACTATCGGTCTTAACACTTGCCTTTTGAGTCCAATGTGTTTCAGCCAGGACCAGTGATCGACACGCTCAAATCCAATCCTGTAAGAGTGATGTGCATGTCAGTATGAACTGATTTTGAAACCTTGATCTCACAAATATTATGAAATTTTACACTACTTAATTGTTCAAGAGAAATTAGTACATCTTGGTAACAGAGCTCAGCTCTAGTTCACTTGTTTTACTTAATCACGGAAATGACTTTGCATGCGTAAAAATGGAGGGGTTGCATGCTCATAGTTTATAATTCAGGATCTGCCGACAAAGTCCCCACCAAAACTTTGTCAACAGTTTGATGGATGGTTAAATTTTCTAGATGAATTTAGTTTGAAGTGTTAATGGAAAATCTATATTTCTACTGGATAAAATATGGTTTATGTCATTACTATCTGGAGTGGTGGCCGGGGCACCAGGTCCCCAAAAGAGTAACATAAAAATAATTGCCCCTATTTTTCTCGAGGAGAAGGAAATAAATATATGGTTTTTGTAAAGTTTTCTAGCTTTACAATCTTCTGATTACCTATAGCAACTGAAATACTAGGTACACTTCAAAAGGTACAGGATGCAAATTTCCATCTCCTAGTGTTCATATACTTCAGAAAAAGTTTCTTTTCATCGTACAAGGATAAAAGGCAAGTATAATGATTATGGTTTCATCTGCGATTTACGTGAAGTTTAGCAGCATTGTGTTGTTCACTATATCAGTCTTCCATTTGATTGGCCTACTTGAACACGCGCAAATATCAATTCTTCCCAAATCTGCACAGAAATGGTCAGAGATGAACATGATTTAGTTTGTTTACATCTCCAAACCGAATTCCTTTGGAAAGAGGCGTGGACTGATTCGATATGATTGCAGTGCATGTGTACGTTAACTGTTGCTTTGCGTATTCATCAATATGTGATCAGGAGCAGCCTGGTCATGTATAGACCACACAAATTGTAGCTTATAGCTGCTCGTTTATGCTCTCTCTTGCTTGCCGCCAGTTATAGAATCATCTGGAGAATTTTGGTGCCAATTCTGGGGAATAACGAGAACTTTGTTATCAAGAGTGATTCTAGGCTGGAACGATGTGACTCCATTACTAACTTGGTTGGTTCATATAAAAGCCTACCTAGCATTTTTCTCAAATTTCATGCGACCGACCGTTTGCAGTGCATTTCCAACCCAGTGTTCAGCCACTGAAACCGTCCAAGTAATAATTATGGGACCAGTTTGGCACGAGAAAGTATCCAGTGAGGACGGTTTATATTATTTAATGTGCATCAAACGGATGTCAACCATCGGTCCGTGCACGAATTATCCCGATGGCCAATGATCTAACGGTTGTACGGTGCACGTTTAATGCCATGCATCCAGGACTATGTGATACTTTCTCATTTATTTGTACCGATTACTAATTCCAAGAAAATTATTTTCTTGTCGATGCACAGATGCTCTTAGCAGTATATTCAGCGAAGGTATACAAATCTCATGTTGGGCCAGATATGCGATCTCTCCAAAGTTTGTGACTGGTTTTAATTACCTAATACATCGTCACGGAGAATAATTCCAACGAAATATCCTCTTTAGGCCGGCCAGTTGATATTTTACCAAATTCCTCGCAGACCCCTCCAAATAAGCAACGCCCAAAGATATCTCAAGACATCGAAACGTGGGCGTAATCGGGCATGGACTCCAACCTATAGATGGGCCCACCCATGCACACACAGTGCCCTCTAGAAAAAAAAAAAGAAGAGTCAAATACAACGCACCAATTCTGCTGTTAATATCACCGACCATCATCAGCAGCAGCAGCAGCACATCTCTCATGGATCATCATCCCCATTCTCCATTAACAAAACCAAGTCAAAAAGGCTCCCAAAAAGCCAAAAGCGCCCAATCAATCCAGACCATAAACTCAATAGTATTTTATTACAGTGATTAAGACCTTAATTGTGAACGCCAAGGTGATAATAAATAGGCGATGACGACCGGCATTGAGCAGCTCCATCCATCAGTCACAAGCATCTAGAAACATCTCACAATCAGCAGCAGCCACGAACAACGACAGCACAAGATGGCTTACATTCTAATGATTTATTTTTTCCAACTTAAATGGAAAAAATAAAAATAAACTTCATCATCTGCTGTTTCAAATACATTTATTGCTATAGCTACATATTTGTGCCACAACACAGTAACCCAGCAACAACCAACAATAACACGAGCCACAAGAGGAACGGGAAACAGTGGTATCTTAGTAAATAGACACAGGACAATAACAATAAACACCATTTTCTTTACAAAACCAGGACACAACACAGAGAACCAAGAAGTTGCATACAAGGTCAGCTGCCTATGGGGATTTTTTTTTTAAAAAAAACCATCTCTAATAGAACGGGTTCCCTTTGTTTACCCATCCAAGCTCAAAACAAGACACCACTCAGTCATTAATATTATTTATGCGGGGACATAAAATAGAAAGGGGAGCTCAAACCAAGCCTTTCCTAAATTAACCCCACGCATCAGCGCTCTATACAACTTCCACTGCCGGTGTTAGAGAAAATGTAGACCCAACCGACTCTTCTTTCCTCAAGAAAGACTCTTCGTCATCGTTAGACTCCTCTCTCGGAGAAATTACTGCCTCTTCTACAGCCAGCAGTTGCCGCTGTGAGAACTCTTCAACTGGAGACATTGGCGCTATTTCTGCATTCTGCTCTTCTTGCTGTACAAACTCTTCAGGTTGAGAGAGTACCAATGCAGAAATTGGCTCGGTGTAATGGAGCTCAATCTGCAGTCGATGATGCAATGGAGTAGAAGTCATTAGTCCTTTCTTGATGTCGACTTGCAGTTCTCTGATAGGGATTGCAGCCAAGAAACTCTTTATGTACTCTTTACAGGACTCTTTACCCTTGCACACCAGCTCTTGCTCAGTAAGGGCAGCATCATTTTCGCCTACCTCTTGCTCGGTCTTTGAACCCTCACCATTGGCTTGTTTGCTGTCCTCTGCAGGAATTCTGTGAATCAATGTGTTTGCATCAAACTTAAGGATGTAAGCCTGATCGCAACCTTCAAACAGCCTCTCCCCGAGGGTGTCTATGATGTAATATGCATCTCTTTCGACCTTCAGAACAAAGAAGTGATCATTCCAGCTCACTATATAGAGCTGAGGGTTTCCATCAACATAGCATTCAGACCCAGCTCTGCTAATCTCATCCCAGATACTGTCGAAAGACATTGCACCGTGCAAGAAATCAAAGCCACTGTTGTCGTCCATGCCTTCAGGATGGAAGAACCCTATGAAGGATTTCCCAGGGGCAACTGATAGAGGGCGGATCTTTGCTTGGAGGACGGTTTCTAGGTCAAAATGCTTGTCCGGGAATCTCTCTCGGTACGTTTGGTTCTTGCAAAGGTTTCTCCATTCAAGGGAGCCTTCCCGGATGAGACTGTCAAATTGGGATTTTATTGGCATCGAATCACGATTTGACTGGAACCAGTCAGCAATGACAGCCACAAGAGCAGTGCATGCACTCTCACCAGCAGCACGCTCGCTCCTCTGGTCGATTGAGGCAAAGAAAACCTGAGTGGATAGCTTCATTTGGCCATCACGGCTAACTACTTCCTTCGACTCCCAGCTGCCAACAGCAAAATTGTCATCACCAAAATCTGATAAGGATGAACTGTTTGCAACTGCATCTTCATCTACCTTGCCCCTCTGCAAAATAGGTAATTCTATCAATCGTTTTTTCAAGGGCCAAAAAATTGGAAAATAAGTAAACGTCTTCCTGATCTAACTTAGCAATAATAATGCTAGATACAACAGAAAAGATTGAAAATAAGAGCAGGAAGCAATGAGAGTATACCAATCCGGAGAGAGACTCATCAGAGGAACTTAGCTGCCGCCTGTCATAATCGATGTCATCTCCACCCTCTTCTCCATTGCACTTTTTCAGCAAAGGCTCTCCTTTCGCTTTGGGAGACCTAAAGCTTAATTTCCTCTTTCTCCATGGAAGGATGCTCCTCTTTGAAGTCAACACAGTCTGCTCCTGAACAGATGATGTCATATCCTCAGCATGGGAACATGCCACATCTGACTTGCGATGGCTATAGTACACCCAATCCTCATACTCTCCATTTATTCTCATATCAGAGTAAAATGAACCACCAACATAGTTTGCAGTAGCCAGAGTACCATAACTGAAGGACTTCCTGATACTAGAATTCTCCTTACCCTCTTCTAGTTCGCCTTCAAGATCATCATCAAGGGAGTCAGTGTCAAATGGGTAAGGGTAATCTGCATCCTCGCTCCTAGCAGAACATCTTCCTTCACTACTTTCGTCCTCACGACAAGTCTTCTTAGCCTTTCTAGTCGACACAAAGTCTGTAAGAATTTTCACTTTCCGCAATCCAGCCTTAAGAGCAGAAAGCTCGTCTTTCTCAGAAGGAAGAGCATCTCCAGAGGAAGGTGACAAAGGAGCTGGCACTATAGATCTTTGCACTGTCTCGGAAGATTCCTGGCTTGTTCTCAACTCCAACAGGCTGAGAGCCAACTGCAATAAATATAATGGCTTTATAAAACAGAAGACCGGAGGAGGTGAAAAATATTGAAGATGGCAAAACATGTGAACAAAGATATTATGTTTAACTGTTGCCAAAAAGAAATGTTGCAGATAATCTGACAGATGACTGAAATAAAGAAAAAAACTCCATTATACCAAATCCTACAAAAGAAATCCTGTAGGAGAAACACAAACATCTATACTTTAATTTAAATTTTTCGAAATAAAACTTCATGAGCAAGCTGCAATGGAATGAACCATATGTCCAAAACATAATAGGCACGCAAAAATTCGAACATCAACTAGAAATGAATTAGTACAGTAATTACTTACATTAAGTGATGGATGAGACTCAGAATTAACACCCGGCAGCAACAATGGAAGATTTATCTCAACCTCCTCTTGAGCAGTACGATGAGACTCAGAATTAACACCCGGCAGCAACAATGGAAGATTTATCTCAACCTCCTCTTGAGCAGTACAAGCAAATTCTGCAAGGTTGAGAGAAGCCATTCCGATGACAGATGTCTTATTCTTGGATCCTTGTTTCAAGCCCTAAACCCGGAAAAAGCAAGAGGTTAATATCTTCATAGCATGAAGAATCATAGATTACTAGGACATGACAACTTAATCTGCAGTCTTTTAAAGCCCAACCAGAATATCATTAACGTCCAACTACAACATCATTAACAACTAGTAATACAAACAAAATTTCATTCTTTATTAAAATTTTCAATCATCAATGAATGAAAATACAAAATGCAAACAAATAGCTAGAAATGCAAGTCATAAAGCCCCCAAGATAGAAGAATTATAGAACCCTAGTATATCTTAGCAAATAGTTAGAAACTTCTATGACTAAAATTGTGCAATTATACAACCAAATCAAACTTAAAAGAAAAGTTCATCAATTTCCGGGGGTAGGTTTGATGTTGAAATTTTGGGAAATATGCACCTTACCTAATTGTCATATATTGATCATTATCTGAACACAAAGACAACCCTATTAATGCCATTTGCATGAAGGATATATTTCAACAAAGCCTAATGTGACTTCCCAGATGCTGATTGAAGCAAAAGAAGTCATCTCTGACTAAGAAATAATTATGATATGCATATTTACATGATAAACGGGCCTTCTATACTGAAGTCATTGTCATGTATATCAGTAAACTAGAACTAAATACACGAACTTTATATTGACCTATGGCAGTATTTGAAAAAAGATAAAAGGTTTTCAGTTATAGCGAGGCTTCAGACTTCATGTTAAAAAACCATGGATATAACATCTTATTAGAATTAAATGTTTTATTGTTGCATTCTCGCACATCATTGCAGTACTCCTAATAATTTCGTGGAGGAATAGAAATCAGATAAAATCCTATTTCATATTAGGAAATCGAACAGCTTAAGTTCTTCCACCGAAAACAACAGAAAAGGAATATTCAAAAATCAGATAAAAATCCTATTTCCTATTATTAAGAAATCAAACAGCTTAATTTCTACCACCGAAAACAACAAAAGAAAAGGAATATTCAGAAATAAACAGGAGAAGAAAGAGAGAAGCATATGACAGTTCATATATTCCAATCCCTTTCCTATGGAAAGCATAATAGAACGGAACAAAAACCATATTTCCTTCAAAAAGGGCAAAGGGACAAGTGTAAGGATGGGCCAATCGTATACACAACACCTAACAAAAAACAGCCTCAAATAAAGCGAAATGATCCTTGACCTAGCAACATAAGCAT
>NC_033796.1:9090071-9136241 GCF_001876935.1 Asparagus officinalis
ACTATTGTTATCACATTGAAATCAAACCTAAATATTCTCAAGGGATCAAATATCGATCTGAAAAAGTCAAATGTCATTTCCCTAATCAATAATTGAACAGAATAAAATTAATCCTAATTCCAGATGCATGCTATGACATAAAAAAAAACTATCTACTTTTAAAAAAACTGAAAATTCATAGCAACGTAGAAATCTCTATTCCCATTAAAAAGATGGCTAAGAAGTCTTGAGATGATATAGATAGGGATAATTACAGCAAAAGAATATGCAAAAGAATAGCACAAATTACATAAACAACCTATTAGGTCAGAATATGCTAAAATTAGAAAGAATTTAACCTACAATAACATCTAAGTAAAAGAAATTTGATGAAATATGAATCACATACAACAAAAGTAACACCCTACCAAAGTCTGAACAGTGTAAAATAAATCATAATCCAATAACCCCTCAAAAAGACAGATTTTTAAGCCCAATTGAAGCAGTAACAACTAAATTCAAGAAAAAGATAAAAAAAACTTACGTTGAAAACCCTAATCTCGATCTCCCACGGATGAAACGCGTTCTCCTTATGAAACGTCAAGCTGCAAATACTCTCAAAATCCTCGTTCCATTCGACGACCGTTCCATTCGCCTCCTCCTCCTTCGTGCAATTCCTCTTCACCGTCCTCCTCAAAGCCCCAAGCCCCAATTTTGGCCCTTTCCACCTCACCTCCGCCATCAAAACCCTAGCTCCATCCTCACCCCCATTGAAACCCTCGATCCTCCTCAAATTCAACCTCACCTCGAACTTTTTCGCCATTATCGGCGGCCAAGGCCTCCACCGCATCATTCTCGCCACCATTAGCGGCTGGATCTGGACGATCTCGCTGACAAAACACTAACTTTGTAGAGGGCTTCGTGAGATTTTGGGGAAGGAGAGTGGAATATGCGACGAAATTAGACAAATTCACAGGGAATTTAGAGATCGACGAAGCTGAGGCCGGCTCTTTTTTTAATCTGGAGGTTTTTTCGTTGTAATCGCTTTCTAGTTTGTTTCAGTCTTTTGTAGACTGGGTAAGGGACTATTTAACCCTAACGGTAACGGGTGAGGATGTAAATGGCGAAAATGCCCCTTAATTTAGTGAAGGGGATTCGGCTACTTTAAGGGCAACGGATAAAGGGATAGGGGATACGGCACAGGATGGATCTAATTAGTTGTGGAATTTGTTATTTGTATATCTTGAATGGAATCTTAAATAATCATCCTTTTCTTCTAATATCTATAAGAGGGTTAGTCCCTAGAACTTAAAATTAAAACTGAGATAATATATGAGATAAATTTTTAAGGTGTTAGTCACATAGAACTAATTGGGTGTTTTGTTGCATGTTTTTTGATAAATGTTTTCTCAAAAGTACTGACGTATGACATTTCTGTAATTAAACATTTTCTATAGATTTCCGTATACTGTGTTTGGTTCAAAAAAAATTTACAGAAATATTTTCTGTAAAGTACAGAAAAGTACCAAATTTTATAAAATCGATTTCCTTCTAAAATGGGCGGAAATCAGCTAGAAATCTGACGCATTCATTATTAAATAATAAAACTCATTGACACTTTTCTATAAGGTTCTCACTTTTCTACAAAGTTGAGGGTGTTTGGTTCAACTTCTACAAATTATAGAAAATGTTGCTATTTTCTATAAAGTTATGAGTCATTTTCTTGTTTTGAACCAAACAAGCAAAATACAAAAAACAAGAAAAATTTGTACTTTTTAACTTTTCAAAACTTTTCCTATAAATTTTTTAAAAAATACAAAGAAATTATGTTTTGGGTGGAAAACATTTCCTATAATTTATAGAAATGTAACCAAACACCCCTAAAAGTAGAACAAAATTTTACAGAAGTAGAACTCTAACAAAATTAGAATTAGGATAATGATACAAAATTATCTTATTTTTTTTATTTTTCTATACAAAAATAAGAGTTCTAGTCTCTCAAATTATTTTAAGTTTTAGCTTGGAACTAGGTGGTAAAAAACTAGAATCATATTTATTTTGTTATTTTTTATCTTTTATATTTCTTTTTTCTTTACTTCTTTCCTATTATGGTTATCACCATCATTAGACCATCATTATAATAATAATTGTCAATATCTTATAGTCTAATCAAAAGTTATTTAATAGTAAAAAACATTCTTGTAAGCAATTATCAATCAATAATAGTAAGTTTAAAATACATAAATAGTATTTATATCTTCAAAATGCATAAATATATATTTCATGATTATAAAAATTTATCCCACGTTATTTTATTAAAATATCTCGTTTCACAAAATTGTTCCTATTTATCCCACTAAAATATTTCACTAGCTAGCGAAAAATTATTCCACTTTAACAATTATCCCATTTTGCATGAAAATGTTGTTAGTCTAAGTGTGTAGACCCAAAGCTGCAATCGAAAAGACGAAGAAAACAGTCAGAAGACTGTGCGGTCGACCGCAGTGGCAGAGCCGGTCGACCGCGTGCACTGCAAGAGACTGAGAAGAAGTTTTCGCTCTGGCCGGTCGACCGGCGTGGTCGCTGCGCTCGACCGATATCGTGCACAAGACCGTGTAGGATTTCGTCGTTCTGACCGGTCGACCGACCTTGGCAAAGCGGTCGACCGCGACGCAAATTCGCTGTTTCCTATTTTATCTAGGAATCCTGTTCTGCTGGGGTTTGTTATAAATACCCAAACGTTTCTAGGGTTTGTAGGACATCAAAAAAGGAGTTTTTTTGGCTGCTAAGAGAGAGAGAATCTCAGAGAGATTTACCCCTTGTTTGAGAGCTTGTATTTTCTTCTTCAATTAATAGAAAGATTGTGTGGTGTGGCTCCCGAGGACGTAGGCACGTTGCCGAACCTCGTAAAATCTGTGTGTTCATCTCTCTTATTGTTTTTTGCAAGTTAGATCTTTATTTGTGGTTTTATTCCTACTTTCCTACTTTCAACACAAGGTCCGGAAGGGCAAGGGTTCGATTGATTGTTTCGAATCCCCAACAACTGGTATCAGAGCTTCGTTCAGCAATTTGTGTGAAAGCCATGGCAGAGGAAAGCAAATCAAAGATTGAGAAGTTCGACGGATCGGATTTCGCCTACTGGAAGTCGCAGATGGAGGACTATCTGTACCAGAAGGACTTGTATCGCCCGCTTCTGGGCAAGGAAAAGGGAAAGAAGACGACGGAGTCAGATGGTGATTGGGAGGTACTGGATAGGAAGGCTCTAGGGCAAATCCAGTTGTCGCTCGCCAAATTAGTAGCCCACAATATTCTGAAGGAGAAGACGACGGTGGGGCTTATGGAAGCGCTCGCGAAGATGTACGAGCAACCGTCGGCAGCAAACAAGGTGCATCTAGTCAAAACTCTTTTTAACCTCAAGATGGCAGAAGGATGGTCCTTCACGATGCATCTCAGCGAGTTCAACACAATTGTTGATCAGCTTATCTCCGTGGACATCACGTTTGATGACGAAGTGCAAGCCCTATTGATTCTATCGCAGTTGCCGGATAGTTGGGCAGGTTGTGTGACAGCAATCAACAATTTGGCGGGGAAAGAGAAGTTGAAGCTGAATGAGGTTGTTAGCATGATTCTATCCGAGGAGGTTAGAAGAAAATCGTCCGAATCAGAAGGTTCAGGTTCAGCCCTAAGTTTCGAGCAGAGAGGCAGAAGCCAGAAGAAAGGGAACCAGAACAGGAATCGGTCGAAATCAGTGAAGAAGAGGCCGAACTCGAAGGTTAGGTATATCAAAGGGAAGTATTGGAACTGCGGTCAGGAGGGTCATATGTCTTCGGTCTGTAAAGCACCAAAGAAGGATGCGGGTGAGCAGGAGGCTCATATCGTGCAGGATGCCTTGATCCTTGCTATGGATAGCGATTCTGATTCTTGGGTCATCGACTCAGGAGCCTCTTTCCACGCCACTGCTAATAGGAGACTACTTCAGAACTATGTAGCAGGGGACTTTGGTAAAGTATACTTGGGGGATAATGAACCTTGCAATATTGTTGGAAAGGGCGACGTTCAGATACAGATAAAGGGCTCTAAGTGGAACTTGAAGAACGTGAGACACGTGCCGAAGCTGAAGAGGAATCTTGTTTCGGTGGGACAGCTTGGAGCAGAAGGCTACGTTTCGACATTCACCGGGGATTCGTGGAGGATCTCCAACGGTACGATGGTTGTTGCCCGAGGCAACAAAACGGGAACTCTCTACCTCACTTCACATGCGAGTGACACCCTCGCAATTGCAGCTGGCAAGGAGAGTACAGATCTGTGGCACAATAGGCTGGGGCACATGAGCGAGAAAGGGATGAAAATTCTACATTCACAAGGAAAGCTAACCGGGATCGACACCGTGGAAGTCGGGGTTTGTGAAGACTGCATCTTTGGGAAGCAGAAGAGGGTTAGTTTCCAGAAGGGTGGAAGGCCACCTAAGGCTCAGAAGCTAGAGTTGATTCATACAGATGTATGGGGCCCAGCCAGTGTGTCTTCTTTTGGCCATAATTATGTACCAAAATTGCAAGTGCACAATTTATCAAGTTATAGTATAAAAAGATAGGAAGGCCCCCTAAGGCTCAGAAGCTAGAGTTGATTCATACAGATGTATGGGGCCCAGCCAGTGTGTCTTCTTTTGGCGGTTCGAGATACTACGTCACCTTTATCGACGATCACTCGAGGAAGGTGTGGGTTTACTTCATGAAGCACAAGTCAGAGGTGTTCGAGATCTTCAAGAAGTGGAAGGCCATGGTCGAGAACGAGACAGATCTGAAGGTGAAGTGCTTGAGATCAGATAATGGTGGAGAATACGAGCTGGAGGAGTTCAAGAGGTTCTGTGCTACGAATGGGATTCGCTTAGAGAGGACTACTCCAGGGACGCCGCAGCAGAACGGCATTGCAGAGAGGATGAACAGGACCTTGACAGAGCGTGCGCGGAGCATGCGATTACATGCAGGTCTGCCTAAGACATTTTGGGCGGATGCGGTGCATACGGCAGCATACCTTATTAATCACGGGCCATCAGTTCCATTAGATTTTGGGATTCCAGAGGAGGTTTGGAGTGGAAAGAAGATAAATCTCTCACACTTGCGGGTATTTGGTTGCGTGGCTTATGTTCATATCAGTGACCATGTCAGGGACAAGCTAGAAGCTAAGTCACAGAAGTGCACATTCATTGGATACGGCATTGATGAGTTCGGGTATCGCCTTTGGGATGAGAAGAACAGGAAGATCATCAGGAGCCGGGATGTGATATTCAATGAGGAGGTGATGTACAAGGACAGGGACAATGCCAAGGATAGCCAAAGCAGTGGGAGCAGCACTACGGATACAGGTGGATCCGAGTACATGGATTTGGAGGAACTTCCAGATGGGGGCGACGATGTCAGTTCTGACCGTAGAACGGAGGAGACTACAGGTGCAGAAGCTACTACCCAGGGCGTGGAGCCTAGGAGGTCATCTAGGGTACCCAAACCAAATCCCAAATACCTCTCGTCACTTGATTATCTACTCTTAACAGATAGCGGAGAGCCGGAGTGTTATGAAGAGGCAGTGCAAGTGAGTGAATCTCAGCAGTGGGAGCATGCGATGCAGGAGGAGATGGATTCTCTACTCACTAATGAGACATGGGAGTTAGCCCAGCTACCTGCACAGAAGAAAGCCTTGCACAATAAATGGGTCTACCGGGTCAAGCAGGAGAGTGATGGAAGCAAGAGATTCAAGGCCAGATTAGTAGTGAAAGGGTTTCAACAGCGGGAAGGAGTGGACTACACGGAGATATTTTCCCCTGTTGTGAAACTCACAACCATCAGAGTGGTGTTGAGTTTGGTAGCTGCAGAAGACCTCTTCCTTGAGCAGTTAGATGTGAAGACTGCCTTTCTTCATGGTGACTTGGATGAAGAAATCTACATGAAGCAGCCTGTTGGCTTCATTGAAGAAGGAAAGGAAGAGATGGTGTGCAAGCTCAAGAAGAGCTTATATGGTTTGAAACAGGCTCCGAGACAGTGGTATAAGAAGTTTGATAACTTCATGCAGAACAATGGCTACAGAAGATGCAATTCGGATCATTGCTGTTATTTCAAAAGGTTCGAGTCCAGCTTCATTATTTTGTTATTATATGTTGATGACATGTTGGTAGCAGGACCGTGTTTAGAAGAGATAAACAGTTTGAAGAGGCAGCTAGCAAAGGAATTTGCAATGAAGGATCTGGGTGCAGCGAAGCAGATTCTAGGGATGCGAATCAGTAGGGATGAAGCTGAAGGGACATTGAGTTTGAGCCAAGCTGAATACATTGAGAAGGTACTTCAGAGGTTCAACATGCAGAATGCTAAAGTTGTTAGCACACCCCTTGGAAGTCAGTTCAAGTTATCTGAGGAGCAATCGCCTAAGACAGATGCAGATAGAGAGCATATGAGCAGGGTGCCATATTCTTCGGCCATTGGGAGTCTCATGTACGCGATGGTTTGCACGAGGCCGGACATCGCCCATGCAGTGGGAGTTGTGAGCAGATTTGCAAGCAATCCAGGAAAGCAGCATTGGGAGGCCGTAAAGTGGATAATGCGGTACTTGAGGGGAACAACGAACAAGCCACTATGTTTCAGGAGGAAGGAGTTGGTGCTGCAGGGATACGTGGATGCGGACTTCGCCGGTGATCATGATACGAGGCGAAGCACCACGGGGTATGTTTATACCTTAGCGTCGACAGCAGTGAGCTGGGTCTCACGTCTGCAGAAGATTGTGACTTTGTCTACAACCGAGGCTGAGTATGTCGCGGTGACTGAAGCAAGCAAGGAGATGATCTGGTTGAACGGGTGCTTGGAAGAGTTGGATCTGAAGCAAGGGAGAGGAGTTCTTTATTGTGATAGCCAGAGCGCTATACATCTTGCCAAGAATCCAGTATATCATGCCAGAACGAAGCACATCGACGTTAAATACCATTTTATACGCTCGCTGATCGAGGACGGAAAGTTGCACTTAATGAAGATTTTGGGGAGTCAAAATCCGGCGGACATGTTGACGAAGGCAGTCACCATTGAGAAACTGGAGTTGTGCGCAACTTCAGTTGGCCTTCACGAGTAGAAGACGAAGGCGGAGCCACACTACGAGGATCGGCGCGATCGTCGGGATGTTGATTGAAGAAAGAATTTTTCGGGGGAAAAGATACATGCGAAGAAGGGGAGAGTTCGGGTGAGCTCGTTGATGACGCTTTGGTCTCCAAGTGGGAGATTGTTAGTCTAAGTGTGTAGACCCAAAGCTACAATCGAAAAGACGAAGAAAACAGTCAGAAGACTGTGCGGTCGACCGCAGTGGCAGAGCCGGTCGACCGCGTGCACTGCAGGAGACTGAGAAGAAGTTTTCGCTCTGGCCGGTCGACCGGCGTGGTCGCTGCGGTCGACCGATATCGTGCACAAGACCCTGTAGGATTTCGTCGTTCTGACCGGTCGACCGACCTTGGCAAAGCGGTCGACCGCGACGCAGATTCGCTGTTTCCTATTTTATCTAGGAATCCTGTTCTGCTGGGGTTTGTTATAAATACCCAAACGTTTTTAGGGTTTGTAAGACATCAAAAAGAGAGCTTTTTGGCTGCAAAGAGAGAGAGAATCTCAGAGAGATTTACCCCTTGTTTGAGAGCTTGTATTTTCTTCTTCAATTAATAGAAAGATTGTGTGGTGTGGCTCCCGAGGACGTAGGCACGTTGCCGAACCTCGTTAAATCTGTGTGTTCGTCTCTTTTACTGTTTTTACAAGGTTAGATCTTTATTTGTGGTTTATTCCTACTTTCCTACTTTCAACACAAGGTCCGGAAGGACAAGGGTTCGATTGATTGTTTCGAATTCCCAACAAATGTCCCAATTGACTAACATCGTTGGATCAAATGGATTTAATAATTATCAAATACTTCTTTTTATTGACAAAGAAAATGTTAAAAGTTGATAGTTTCTGAGTTGAAGGGGAATTATGATTCTTACCTTTTTTATTAAGGTAAAAAAAGGACGATATGCCCTATTCATATATTGCAATAACGCTAGATTAGACTATTCTGAGTTGAAGGGGAATTATGATTCTTACCTTTTTTTAAGATAAAAAAAGGACAAGATGTCGTAGAGGCGAATAGCCTAAAGGGGGTGTTAATCAATTAGGAATTTTTCACGTGAATTGTATAATTGCTAAAGTAGAATAATTTCTTACTAGTGGGATAATTAGGAATAATTTTGTGACGCGGGGTATTTTAATAGAGTGACGTGGGATAATTTTTTATAAACATGAAGTATATATTCATGCATTTTGATGATATAAATAGTATTTATATATTTTAAACTTATTATCATTGACTAGCTGTTTATTAGAATGTTTCCACTAAGGGTTTTTTGATAAATTTTTAAATATTATTATAATATATATGTTGACAGCATAGTTTGATGATGGAAAGAAAAAAAAATAAAAGAAATATTATAAAAAAAATCAAATGGAGAGTTCTAATATTTTACCATATAGTTCCAAGCTAAAACTTAGAATAATTTGATATTAGAACTCTTATTTTTGTATAGAAAAATAAAAAAGATGAGATAATTTTGTACAATTCTCCCCGTTCTAATTTTATTAGGTTCTAGTTGACTAACATATAAAATTTTATTTTAATTCTAATTCTAATTGAATAACACTATAAAATTTTATCCTATAATTTATTCTAGTTTTACTTTTTTAATTCTACTTGAACTAAGGGGGTGTTTGGTTCAATTTTTAGAAATTATAGGAAATGTTTTCCACCTAAAATATAATTTCCTTGTATTTCTTAAAAAATTATAGGAAAAGTTTTGAGAAATCAAAAAGTACCAATTTTCTTGTTTTTTGTACTTTGCTTGTTTGGTTCAAAACAAGAAAATAGCTCATAACTTTATAGAAAATAACAAGATTTGATAGGTTTTTAATTAAATATGGTATGTATCAGATTTCTGGTGATTTCCTCTCATTTTGAGAGGAAATTGTTTTTTGTAAAATTTGGTAGGTTTTGATATTTTATAAAAAATATTTCTATAAATTTTTTGTTGAACCAAACACAATTTATAGAAATCTTTGAAAATTTTTAATTACAAATTTACCATTATCAGATGTTTTAAAAAAAGTTTTCTCAAAAAATGTGCAACCAAACAGCCCATAAAACAGCCCATAAAACAGCCCATAAAACGCAAACTGCTTTTGGGGGAAGTCACCGAAGAGTTGAGCTCCCTCGCGTGACGTTATGTCCATGGTCGGATTCTAATCCAACGGCTGGTATCACGCCAACGGATACAATTACTGCGGGATCTCGAAAGAGATAATAATAAATAACAGTAGAAGCAGTGGGCACTTCGAGAAACTGACAAGATCGTCCCAAACCAGAAGATCATTAAGACTAGGATGGGACACGTGTCAGCCTTTGAGTTTTCGACGCGTGCATTTTACACTGATCTGTAGCTGGAAAAGCTGACGCCAGCCGTTAACCTTGGCTTGAAGGAATTGGATGATGACACGTGGATTCATGGGCGGAGATTTCGCTTTTATGCGAATAAATAAAATATGGTATCATTGAACAGTTAATGCGGAAATACCCGTTGATGATAATTCACGCAATTTGTCATCCAATGAGTGTTTTACATTTATTTATTTCCGTATTTTGGTGGTTCTTTCCTTCTTTTTCTTTTTTTTTTTTGGGGGTGTGTGTAGATTTTATCTATAGAAAGTGGGGGTTCTTTCCTTTCTTTCTTTTTTTTTTTTTGGTGTGTGTGTAGGTTTTATCTATAGAAAGTGGGGGCTGATCTGATGTCGATCACGGGAGGATGCGGGTGTGGTCCGTGTGGATTAGGTTAAATTGAGAGAGGATTTTGAGGATTAACGCTTGATTGTAGAGCTCGTTAGAGTCGAGCTGCACTCACTTTCATTTGTGTATTTTCTGAAAACTTTTTTTTTGACTGAAAAAACAAGGGATATACCCTGTTTATTAAAAAACCAGAAGTATGTTTACAAAAGAAGGATACGAAATGTATCCATTAATTAGTAGATAGAAAACTTAATTTATCTTGACTATTGATGTATAATCTTCTTCTCCCAAACATCCATGAATATGAAGAGAAGGCCTTGACGTCATTCATCGTTGACATGGATATAAAGGAGAACCAAAGCCGGCCATGTAAGACGTTTTCCACTTTTATAGGAATATATTATATTATTTTAGTGTGGAAAATTAATGATCCATTTTATGGGAAGTTGCCAATGATCAAGGCAACTACCCATGATCTTTCCCCACATTTTGGAAACCACCCACTCTTTCACTATCTTGTCCACTACTCTATGATGGCTAGAGTAGTATAAGTAGACAATGTGTGTTTCATGAAAGGTCACCAAATCTACTCTCATATTTTATACACCATCTAAAAGTGAAAGGAGGGTTTGGAACCATCAACATTAATTAGAGCTTTCTAAAGTGCTATTGAGGTTTTCAAAAGCAATGGCTGGAGGTAAATTAATCGATCTTATCTTGTTGCTTCCGCTTTATTATTATATGTTCATATGGAAATTAGAACATGTAAATTTATGTGATATGTTTTACATTATACATTTGGAAAAAAGAAATTAAATTTTTTATAGACCAATTGTAAAACAAAAGTATAACACCAAAAGTTATTATGTACAAACAAAACATGATTCCAAAAAACCGACTTTCTTAACCACTGCTGCGAGCAATAAGCTTCTCTTCTAAAACTTTTGCTAACTGAAGAGCTGCATTCCTTTTTCCTGAACCTGTCCAATCATGTAGAGCCAGTATCGAAGTGTTAATAATAGACTGAGCAGAGAAAGGTTTTAGATCAAAGATAAACTTATTCCTTGAAGACCATATAAACCAACAAACTGTCGAAAAAACAGTGCGCCACAAAATTCCATCCAGATTACGCAAGGATGAAACAGATATCAGAAGATCATCTATAGATGTTGGCCAACAGAAAGGTAAGTAATAATCTCTAAAGTGCTGCCAAACCGCTTTAGCTGTAGTGCATGAGAAGAAGATATGGTTCTTAGTTTCTGACTGAATACCACATAAAACACAAGTAGTATCTCCTTGCCACCCCTTTTTCATAAGATTATCTTTGGTGTGTAATCGGTTCTGAAAACTAATCATACATTTTCTTCAAATTTGTGATATTGGATCTTTTTTAAAGTGATTTTGAGCTGTTACATTATTAATAAGTTAACTAATGACTGAAACACACTTTTAATAACATTAATTGTTTAATATATGTGAACACGAACATGCCAATCATCTATGTACGTTTTCCTTTCATACAGTGTTGGCATGCCAAAGTCAATGCCCTTCATTCAAAGGACTCAGGCATCAATTCATCTAATAATAATTGAAGCTAATCGTCCTTTGACCTTAGCCCTAGCCCATATTTATAAGTTCCTTTCGCATGGAGACTTTCGGAAATGCGAATGTGGTTCAAAAATTAAGATTGAAGATATTTTGCTTAGAAACATCAAATACTAACAAACTGAAATTAATGTAATGAACCTGCTGATCATGTTAAGAATCTTATACTTCTCGTTTTGGAATATCGTAGTGTACCAAAATAAAGTTTTGTGGTATTGTCTAAGGCCTATTCATACATTCAAGGGAATAATTATAAACTTCAATTCTATAAATAAATAAAAACCTTCAAATTTGAAGCATTAATCAGCCTTTAACCAGTTTTCGAATATTGTATATTTAGCTGCAATTCTCCAACAGATGTATCATTCTCGATTGATTGAAATGTGCAGTTATATTGTTTTACGAATACTTTAAGTTTTTTTTTTTTGAGCTGAAAAAACAGGGAGAGATTCCATGTTCATAATATATATACGTTTACCAAACCTTAATAATACAAACTGAACAAAAGGTGTAGGGAGAAAACATGAGACTAATTGTATGATATGGAGCGGACCTTGCTGTCACCTATCAGAACAAGAAGCCAATGATTCATCCCTCACAACAGATAAAACTACTATATTACAGGGAGACTGTCAAAAGGAAAACCCAAAACATAGTGTTTGAATGAACTAGAAGAACAAAACACTAAAGACTTCACCCTGTGACCGATACAAAAAAAAGGTGAAGACATGAACTTTGCCTACTGATGGAAGGTGAGGCCGATAGTCTCTCTAGAAGTTACCCCCTACAACGTCAACGTTTTTCTTCTTCGCTATTTCCTGGAACTCCAACTTGGTGGCAGCCCTACGAATACTTTAAGTTTTTATATCATGTTGTGTTTTTTAACTAAACGGATATTTATTAATAAAAAAATCAGCAAACCTACTGTGTTTTTAAAATTTTAAGTCAATAACACGATGTTAACTCAACTAATCACCTGAATCTTGCTTGGCACCATAATTGCCACAAGCCCACGTATTATTCTCAAGTAAATTGGAAATAATTGAATAGTTAACTCATGCCACAAGGCAAAAGGAAAAGAAAATGACAAGTGTAAAATTCCATAGCCTTCATTACCAAAAAAAAAATGAAGTAATAAACATATATCTCATTAGCCGATGAGCTCGTTGTCGTGGTGCTCTCTTGTGTTCATTTTAGGAATTGGCAACGACTTCTAAGGAATCGCATTAATTATCACAAAGGAATCATATCTTTCGTTATTTTGAAAATGTCATGGTATGAGAGGACAACCAACTTAATTAATTGTGATTCTAAATAACATAAGCCCTAACTAATGAAAAATATTAGCATAAATTCTCTCCATAATTTGACCATTGCAATCTAAAGTTGTACAGCTAATTGACAAGAGAGAAAATGGAGCATTAGTTTATAATCCAAACCAACTGCTTGGAATCTTTACAATTAAGGAAGGAATTATGGGGGATTAGCTAAAATTAATGTCTATAAATTATAGAGACGGTGACACTAAAAACGAATCGTACGGTCAAAGAATCAAATCGGAGAGAAGCAACTCATTTTTGGGATTGAGAACCTAATTAAGTTGCATGTGCCTAAGATTAGATTTTGTATCTTGCATTTGACATATTTGCTCTATTTTTTAGTTGGCCATTGTTAGAAAATTACTTAAACCCCACCTTCAGTTAATGGTCCTCGTGCAACAACTCCTGTGATGGTAATTAGATCATTTGCGATGGATTTGAAATTCTTGAAGCAAAAAGCGTCTCATTTTTATTTATAGAATCTCATATAGAGTGTTTGTTTCAAAATAAGATTTTGGCATTAGGTATCCATAAAATAAAAAAAAAATATGAACTTTAAGAATTTGTCAGATCCTATAACTTGGAAAGGATTTACAAAGGCTAATAAATATCTAAAGTTTTGATATTTAAAGTATCCATACAATTTGTGCTTTCCTATATAACCAAATAAGAAATTGTAAATTATAGAATTTGCTTTCCTCTAATCGTGTTGAACCAAACAAAAGATTATGAATTCTAAAATATGTATAACTGTATAAGAACTTATGGATTTGAAATCCTTGATGAGATTCTAAAACGTAGAGCTACCGAGGTTCATTAATATGCGCTCAAGGTCTAACTCCACTTTAAAATATTACGGTTTCCAACTAGATGCACATACAATTAATACCATACCTCTAAGCAAAGTGGCCTTTAGTGCAATTCCATTAGAGGAGAAACATAATTCCATCTTGTTGGTCTACGCCTAACTCATAAGGAAAAATAATCAAGAATACGATTCTATGCTAATTGTGCTTAGCTTTAGACTTTAGTATATGCGGCAGCAGTACGTGTGAAGGCGGGGTTCTCTTTTAATTGGCAAGTGTAGAAAAAGTGATACATAAAACTTTTTGTTAGTGACTATGATGTTTAACTCCAGGTCAACATATATTTTAAGATTTTGTTACTTCAGCTTATTGGCATTATATCTCAGCAATAATAAAAGAAGAAGAAGAACCATATGTGCCATTATACTTTTAAAATTACATATTCACCATACATGCTTGATTTTCAAAGATGATGGGAATAGCTTAAATAATTGCAATCTTTTGAATCTTGTATGTTCGATCCGATAACTTTCTGCTTTCGATGACAGTGTAAGACAAGTTACATTATATAGTTTTATTGACTATGTTATATAATTTAATTTACTAAGAAGCATACTCCCTTTAAAAGAGGGAGTCGTGGAAAAACTTTTCATGGAATATATTGCCTCTATTCTTTTTTGATATTATATTCCAATCATAAATTAACTAAATTAATTATCATTATTAATTAATCATATTATATGTCACTTTAATTTTGTCTAACTTGGCCCTAAAACTTCCAATGTTATTGTAAAACTCTAATATTAATTATTAATAATGCATAATACTATATTGATAGACAAATGCAAGTTAATAAATTATTTTGGAATGAGTATAAAATATAGAATTGTCCTAAAATTATATCGTGACACTTACATAGGAAAATTATAAAGAGTATTCTTGCGTACATAAGTACAAACATGCAATTTTAGAAAATATTAGGATATCTAAGTGCATAAAGATATAATTGGAGGTATATGAGAGTAACTTTCATAAGTTGTAAGCTATTTATGTTTAATTAAGCCTATAAAGATTTGAAGCCTTTGTTAAACACAAGCAATAGTATGTGATCCCTTTAATAATTAATAATATACATCGTACAATATGAGGCCAGAGGCTTAGCTTATATTTATATAGTACAGAAGATGTGGAAAATTTTAATAAGGCTCAAGATTTTGAATTATAAATAAAATTATATACTTCGCTTAGAATCATACTCCCTTTAAAAGAGGAAGTTATAGAAAAAACTTTCTATGGACTATATTACCCTTATTTTTTAAATATTATATTTTAATCCTAACTAAACTAAATTAATTATTATTGTTAATTAATCATATTATATGTCACTTTAAGTTTGTCTAACTTGGTCCCTAAAACTATAGTTAATTAACCACAAACAATAGTATGTGATCCCTTTGATAAATAATATATATCATATAATATGAGGCCAGAGGGGTAGCTTATATTTATATACTAGAGGAAATGTGGGAAACTTAAAGCATCATATTTTGAATAATCTTAAGATTTTGAATTATTTCTAAATTTATATATTTTGCTTAGAAAGCTTTAGAAGAGGCTTTCGAAGGACTACTACGAAGTGTTGGGCATCAAATAAATGTTAGGCAAATAAAATCCATGATATTAGATTGTAATAATCGGAGTTATGTAAAAAATATACTTCCGTAAGTTGTAAGCTATTTATGTTTAATTAAGACTATAAAGATTTGAAGCCTTTGTTAAACACAAACAATAGTATGTGATTCTTTTGATAAATAATATACATCGTATAATATGAGGCCAGAGGTTTAGCTTATATTTATATAGTACAGAAGATGTGGAAAATTTTAAGCATCATATTTTGAATAATTCTCAAGATTTTGAATTATAAATAAAATTATATACTTCGCTTAGAATCATACTCCCTTTAAAAGAGGAAGTTATAGAAAAAACTTTCTATGGACTATATTACCCTTATTTTTTAAATATTATATTTTAATCCTAACTAAACTAAATTAATTATTATTGTTAATTAATCATATTATATGTCACTTTAAGTTTGTCTAACTTGGTCCCTAAAACTATAGTTAATTAACCACAAACAATAGTATGTGATCCCTTTGATAAATAATATATATCATATAATATGAGGCCAGAGGGGTAGCTTATATTTATATACTAGAGGAAATGTGGGAAACTTAAAGCATCATATTTTGAATAATCTTAAGATTTTGAATTATTTCTAAATTTATATATTTTGCTTAGAAAGCTTTAGAAGAGGCTTTCGAAGGACTACTACGAAGTGTTGGGCATCAAATAAATGTTAGGCAAATAAAATCCATGATATTAGATTGTAATAATCGGAGTTATGTAAAAAATATATGAGTGTCATATGAGATAATGCTCATACATAATACAATATTTTAATCTATAATCTCAGATATTGATAAATTTTTAACATAAGAATTTGCGTCAAGATATATGCTTGAGATTTGGGAGAGCTAAGAGTGGGAAATTTTGGGATATGAATTGTGGCTTTTGTGACTTGTGCTTTAGTTTTGGTTTCCAAACACGACCTAATATCAAGCCCACAATCAAATAAAAAATGACTTGATTTTATTATACCAGCCAATATTTTCGATAATGATCGATATATGAGGAAAAAAATCCTCAAACAAAAGAAAATAATATAAAACCATAAATATTATCAAGATAAAGTATTTAACCTTTTATATCAGTCAATAGAGCGATGTATCAGCCAATATTTTATATATTGCCTATAAGAGCAATATTTAAAGGTAATATAGATAGCATTTTATTGATTTTAAATCTCCAATAATTTTACAGTTTCCCTTAAATTTTTAAAATTGCTTATAATTTAGGTACTAATATAGAATTATAAAATATTTAAGCTAAATTAAAAAGAATAGTTAATTCTTTGAAAATTCTCTCAAGTATGGGGAATGTCTCAAAAAAAACCACTCAACTAATTTATTTTGATAGAGCCTCCTAACTATATAGGCGTTGTAGATAACCCCTCTCAATTTTGGTGCAATTTTAGAAACCCTTCGACTTAGCGTGTCTTATAAAAACTCACATGGTCTTTTACACATCTCTTAACAAACCTCCTTAATATAAAAGACTTTAATAAGTGATGTTGTCAAAATTCTCTATTAAAGAAATCTATTTTAGTTAAAAGAAACTCTCAACTGATAATAAAAGAATTACGACCAATTTACAATTCTTTTTACCTCTAAATCTTTACTTTTCTTTTATCTAGCAAAAAATCAAGATAATTCTTTTATGGTTGAGGGATATTTTCGTCCTAGTCAAGTACTTATCACATAATGAATTCGACTCAATGATATTAGTTTTGAGGGGTTAATTGAGAAAAGTTTATAGAGTTAAATCAAAATTTTGAAGTTGAGATAGATTAACTATAACACCCCAATTTTGACGAACAAATATTTACTCAGGGGGGGGGGGGGGGGGGGGGATTTTTAACATTTTCCTATAGTTGAGGGAAAGTTTTCTAAATTTAACCCTTAAACAAAACACAATTTAAGACACATGTGATATCATCTTATAAGAATGGATTTTATAGCAAGTCTATCAGTATCTCTAAAATTTTTTTGCTACAAAATTTGCAGAGAGAAATTTAATCTTTATTTGGGATGACTATTTGATCCTTATGGTTTTCCTTATCTTTTATGATTTGTAATAAATTATTTAACAAAATAAATTAAGTTTTTCATTTTATATGTCTCACATTTATGAAGCACACAATTTGGATATGAGTGTTATTAGATTCTTTTAACTCTTTAGCTTAAATTTTTGGATATTATTCAATATTGTATAGATCTATCTTATTTTGTTAAAATACAATCTATATGTGTACAAAATATATATGTTTAAATCATTCTCAAATTATATTTTATAGTTTTATAAAATTAGAGAGTAATCGTTTTGAAAAATTAATTATTAGTTGAGAAGATGATATCATATTTTAGAATTGATCACATAATTTATATTTTCTTTCTTGATTGAATTTGCACATTCTAACTTTAAAAATTTTATAAAAAAGTTTTTGAATATCTATAATACTCAGTTGCCAGATAATAGAAACTGAAAGTAGACAATAGACGCGAGTGATTTCTTTATAATTAAATAAAATCCTCTATGACTAGACAAACCTAGCTATCATTTTACGTTGATGAATTCAAGATTTATTTTTTTATTAATAATAATAGTTTTTTTAGATATTAGTGCTTACATCATTAATATTTTAAAATTAGAATTCTAAATCATTAAATTACTCTTAGATCATTAATATTTTAAGACTTTAAACTTTACTAATTATGTGCAGGTAAAATGTTGAAACCAACAAGATTTTATATATTAAAATATCAGAAACTTTTTAATATATATGATAATCATAAAATGTTTTGCAACTATGTTATAGTAAATACATAAACTAAAAATAGACACTTATAATATTTGACCACGTGCATTGTACGTGCATTCCATCTAGTTTTCTTATATCTATGACCATCTAACCCCTACGCTCATACCCAAACAAGCAAAGTGGGAGAGGTGGAAATAAGAGCGCATATATGGACCCTACTATCCTTTTAATTTCAATGGTTAACTATAACCATCAACAGCTTTTAACTTAAAAGTAAAACCTCAAAATCGATATTTATGCTATAGTATAATTACTCATGCTCCAGTGTAACTATTCAAGCTATAGTATGATACAAAATATTAAATTAACTGTTTATGTTAAGTATTATTTTCAACCATAGATATGTTGTTCACGACAAGCCGAATTTTTTCTATAAACATTGTTGTTGATGTCTGATATCACACAGTCAGTTGAAGTCATAGAGTTGCTGGGTCGTCGAGAGATTGAACTGTCGAGAGGGGGCCGCTTTCCTTTTTCGACTTTATGCCTGGTTCTCAGAGCTCGGGGTGGGCGGATCACCTGCACACACAAGAATCGTGGGAGTACGTGGCTTGTTTCCCTCGTGGTACATCCGACGGTCAAGTCAGCTGGTGGACTTTTGTGAGGTGAAGGAAGAACAGTGTGTTCTTCCAAAATGTGTCTAGAGAGTTTTTAGATAGCAAGAAGAATCCAACCTTTTTTCATGACGAATAGCGTATGTATTTATAGAAAACACCAAGGGACGAATCGTCATCTAACGAGAATGCGGTCTTTGATGAGGGCGAGAGGTGAGCTGGAGGCTGAGTCACCCTCTGCCCGATACGTGTCGATTGGTGAGTGATGGGAGGACACTTCAGTGACATGGGGAATCAGCAGCCGTCGAGGCATGTCGGCGAGTGACTTGGGGTCACTTCTGTGGTATGGGGACTCTGCAACCGTCGAGGCTTAGTATGGGGACTTCTTCAGCCGTCGAGGCTTGTCAGCGGACGACGTGGAGTCGTAATGATGATTATAAATGGTAAAATAATACCGAGAAGTAATGTTCTGAGTCACCCTGGGGGAAGTGTCAGTTGATTGCTGAGTAGCAATCTCTTGCTCGACTGAGTCCGCCTTTCGAGTCGTCTTTGGGGAATGAAGTCGGCTCGACTGAGTCTCGGTCTTGGGATAGCGTCTTTGTAAGAAACAAGGAACACCCTATAATAGTTGTTCATGATATAGTGTAATTTTTTAATCTTTGCACATAGTCTATACGCTATAGTAAAAAAAAATTATCTCTTTATTCACTGTTTAAGCTGAAATAAATTTTTTGAACCTTAAAAATATTGTTCATATGTTCTTTTTTTTCTTGTAGATGATGATTTTAATATTTACCAGACATTTCACAAATATAAATCCCTTATAATTCTATTATAGAAAATTGATAAAATTTACTAAACAATCTATTATTTTGTTAACTGGTTTGGAGATTCACTCTTTAAATATTAATAAAAATTTATTACTAAATTTTTTTATAAATAGTTAAATATAAAAATTATATTATCAATTTAAAGACACATATATATATATATCGATAAATAATACCGCAGCAACTCGCTCGGTGTTAATGCTAGTTTAATTTAACTGGGAAACTCAAGCTGATAGTCAACCTTTGTGGCTTGCAGCAGTAAAATACTTGTTTTTTTACCTTCCGTAACATGTCAAGTCATGTTCCTTCATCGTCGTATTATTTAAGATTATCATCCTAGCTAGTCTATGTTACGCATATGTACATATATACAAGCGAAGGACAATTCAGTACATGACGATCTTCCTCTAAACTACTAGGTATATGACGTATATAGCATGTGTCACGAATAAATTCCTAATCGGTCATGTTCTAGGAAAATAATTAATGATTTATATTGATAAAATGCTTATTATTTTAACAAGAGATTGAGGTCATTACTATGATAATTTTGGCCAATAATGATCCATTTGTTAAGATAAAAAAACACGGAAGAATTATGTCGCCGCAATAATTAGAAATTATTGAATGGGCACTGTTCATGCATGATAAACTATAGCACAAAAAAGAAAGAGAGGGAACTTTTTTATTCAATATTTGTGGCTATGTACAAATCTCAACATCCCACTACAACCAATTGGCATGCGATAAAGAAGTTTTTGAAGTATAAAACACTTCCTTTTGAAAATTTCAACCCTCATGCTGCGTTCATTCTAAAACAAATGCAACTCAAAAGAAATTTCCTCTCTTGCATCTTTAAAAGTCCAAACACTACAACTTCGGAAATTTCTCTGCCTTGCTCCTTTGAAACTACACCCTTTTATTATTATTTTTTTATAAGAATCTCAATATGGAAAGAGCCAATCCCATAAACACAAAGTTAAAAATCTTTTTTGATTTTTTATGCAGACCCCCCCGTATTTAAACTTTCAAATGTGAGTGCTTGAATTTTCGGAAAAAGTAAAGTATAGCCTTCAATAATAGTTCATTGGACAAGTGTACAATATATATTGCTATGTGTAGAGATGGGAGTTTCTATGATAGGAATAGTCATTTTCTATTTGAAGCCAAATTCAGATACTTAGACGATAATGATTTCTGTGTGTATATTCAACAACCTAAACTTGCACAAATTATAACTTGAAGCAATAAGGCCTTTTTTATAACTGAAAAACAGAAGTGCTTTCGACGTCTTAGATATATAATATATATATATTATAATATATATATATAATATATATATATATATATATATATATACTATATTATATAGTATATTATTATACTATATTTATTATATATATATATTAATATGGAAAAGTGATCTAAATGACACCTAAGCTGCCACTAAGACGCCGGCAAAATCAAATCTTATTCCCTAATATTTATTTTACGATCCGCCCCGTTGAAACTTGATCTACACGTCTCTAACTCAAAACATTAATTTTGGGTGAAGGTCGCTGTTTTGACCATTCGTTGAGTCGTCAAAAAGTTCTTATTCATCGCAAAAACCGTTAAATTGCCAAAACACGACGGGTCA
Organism: Asparagus officinalis; assembly: GCF_001876935.1. Classification (NCBI taxonomy): domain Eukaryota; kingdom Viridiplantae; phylum Streptophyta; class Magnoliopsida; order Asparagales; family Asparagaceae; genus Asparagus; species Asparagus officinalis. The sequence goes on from NC_033796.1 coordinate 9,111,130, forward strand.
CTCCAAAAATTGGTACTCGATGTTTATGTTTAATACGTGTAAGATAAGGTTCAACGGAACGATTGCTAAAAAAAATTAGGTAATATGTGATTTTAGGCCGCGCTCTTATGTGGAGCTAGGGTGGGTTCACTTAAATTCACTTCTCCCATTATTATTATAATATATATTTATATATTATATATATATATATATATATATATATATATATATAATATATATATATATATATATATATATATATATATAGTTAATATAATTTATAGTTATATATATTATATATGCGCAGCAGCCGCAGAAGACCAAATCGAGTATTATGAAAGTACAATAAAAACACGATGAGATAGCATTACCATCGCCTACCTGACAATATATACCACCATAGAAGTAAAAACTAAGTTGATCTAACTCTAGAAAAGACCAAAAAAAAGAGGAACCAAAAGAAACTTATATGGTATTATCCCGTGAGATGAGACTGCCAACCAAAAGGACCAGCAAAAGACAGGCTAAAACGATGATGGTGCTAATTTGAAGAGAAATTCTCTCCCACAACATCAATAAGGCCTTTGTAGGACGTCAACCTCAATTTAGTGACAGGGATTTCATGGATTGCAATTTGTCAAATTCTCTTTCACCTCTTCAGATCATGGAAATACAAAGTTTATTTTCTGCTTTATGTGTTTTATTTCAGTTCTTATTTTTTTAGAAAAAATCGGGAATGCTTTGTTAAGACGGTTGAGAGACTGAGAGTGGCAACAAAAAAAATCCATCTATAATAAGTGACTTAACATGTCTAAAATCTAGCTAAAATGGTAAACATTTTGGTTGCATCAAAAGGATCCAAAAACGTGATTAGCAACCGACCAGCCGACCATGATCATCAAAGTACCTAGAGTGGGAATGCATTATTCCCACTTAATTAGCACCTATAAGGACTAATTAAGAACATTGAAAAGGGAAGTGACGACTAGTTTTAATATATGACAATTCAACACTATCAAATAGTCACCAACTAGTTAAGAAGCTCAACTTTTGTATTTGTAAAATACTTGCGTTGCATCTTTCATTATTCCAATTCTATGACAAACTTCTGTTGCGCGCAGCGGAAATTTCGGCAGCACTTCGGCAGCACAACAAGAGAGTCAGGTCGCAATAAGAATTCTTGTTTCTCAAAGGGAACAAGAATCTGAAGCCTAATATCTCATCAAAATGAGATATTAGCTCTTCCTCTCGTCAGCTCTAGGACTGCGCGTCGAGGGAACCTAAAAGCTATTACAAATCACACAAATAGCAGTACAACCAATTTTACGTGGTTCGGCAAATTGCCTACATCCACGGGGCAAGAAGGGGGGAGATCTACTAATAGAGGGAGAGAATACAACTAGGGTTTACAATCACTCAATCTAAACCCTCAAACAAACTCTCAAATCCCTCACAAATATCTCTCACAAAAGGATGCAAAAACCCAACTTTTTCTTTTGCTTCTGTTCCGCAGCCTTTTCCCAGCCACAAAACAACCTCCTGCTCAGAAATCTCCTGCAGCCGTTCTCTCCCCTCTGTCTTCACACCTTTGCAGCCGCCAATCAAAGAAAAGGACTCCTTGCTACAAAAACCCTAAGAAAAAGAAGACCTATTTATACGGAAACGAAGTTCACGTGTGAACTTCTACGAACCGCATTCACACGTGATGTGGTGGGCCCCCATGACACGTCCGTGTTCACAAACTCTTCATGCGGGTTTTGCTCCCGCCCATGGCCCCCACCACACGTCCGTTCACAACTTCATCCCTTTTGTAATTACTTGCTCGAAGAACTTCATTACAAAGTTCCATGTTGTATAAAATTTCTGCTGATGTATAGAATTGTACAGTCAAATAAAAGGAGTAGATTAAGTTGACATATATCTTCTAACTCTCCAAATGTCTAGTCCTTGGGCAAGCTGTTCTTCCTTGCACAAGTAACAAATCAAAAGAGGGTGGGTTGTGATTACCTGGTTGTTCCTCCTACAATCAAGTCAGTGGGTTGCTTGTGTGGAGAAGTAAAAGGAACTGTAGTAGTTCCTAAGTTCAAAGAATAATGAGAAAAAGCTTACCCTGTAGTGGAAAATAGTATCTCCTTTTATAGTAGTGGAAGGAGTATAGGATGGTAACTTTGGTCGGGCATGGGCTATAGCGGTCAAGTCAGCTTCAACTTACAAGTGTTGGCCGACGAGTGAAGAAGAGATTACTTCAGTGTTTAATGTGAAATGATGAGAGGTGTGTGGTGCCAATATGTTCCGATGTGTCATAAATATTATTAGGAGCAGAGGAATGATGACGCTCATAATTCATTTAATGGCATTTATTGCGAGGTGATTGGTCGTCACTGTACATGAAGGGGGCTCGAGGTATTTCGTCATCTTTCTACTCATCGGATGGTCAAGAAGTACCGCCTTTTGTGTCATCCTCGCAAGGTGTCAACTAATTGGTCGACCGAGTGGGGTGGTTAAGTAATTGACTCAGCCAGAGGACGATATGTAACACATTTCAGGTTGTCAACATGTGACTATTATTTGGAGAAACAAATGGATTTCTGTATGTCTCATTAATCAACTTACATGTGTATATGTATAGAGGGATTATAAGAGATAGAGAGTATCAATCAAATCTCTGCATATAATATCTAGTATCTAACAAAATCCCTACAGATTTCAGAATCAAAGAATATCTTCAATACGCCCCCACAAGCAAAGGGCATGAAAGGACTTGCAGCTTGGATCGTAAGAACTTGAAGCAGCTTCTGGCTAACGGCTTGGTCACGATATCCACAAGCTGATTGTGTGTGGAAATAAACTGCACCTGAAGGTTGCGACATGCAACCTTGTCGCGAACGAAGTGGAAATAAATCTCAACGTGCTTTTGTCTGTGCGTGAAAATCTAGATTTGCGGATAGATAAGTGGCCCCCAAATTGTCACACTAAAGCACTGGAGGAGAATGGAGAGGGACCCCGATTTCCTTGAAGAGCGACTAAAGCCAGGTCAGTTCATCCAACATGTCGGTAAGAGTCTTGTACTCGGTTTCGGTGGAAGAATGAAAAACAATGTATTGCTTGCAAGACATCCATGAGACAAGGTTCGTACCAAGAAAGATCGCAAAACCCCCCGTTGACTTGCGAACATCAGGACATCCAGCCCAATCAGAATCACATAAGGCCTAAAGATGATCAGTGGGTCCATGTCGGAAGGATAGGTCATAATCTAGTGTCCCTTTCAGGTAACGAATGATACGTTTTACCACCATCCAGTGGTCCTCCATCGGTTGATGCATAAACTGACAAACCTTATTGACTGCAAAGGACAAATCTGGTCGAGTCAGAGCGATGTACTGAAGGGCGCTTATAATCTGCCAATACTTAGTCGGACCGGGAAATAGAGTACCAGAGAGTTTAGAGAGAACCATGTATGTAGAGAGTGGAGTGGTGACAGGTTTGGCATTAGAGATGCCTGCTTTGTGAAGAAGCTCAGAAATATACCCGCGCTGAGACAGAAGGAGACCCGATGGTTGAGAAACCACTTCAATGCCGAGGAAATAATGAAGATGGCCCAAATCCTTAAGAGAGAAGTCGGTTGACAATGAGGTGATGAGGCGAGATATAAACTCCGAATCATTACCTATCATGATAATATCATCTACATAGATAAGAACAAATACCGAGTCTTTCCATTTGAGTAGAAGAAAAAAGAAGAGTCGGTTTTGCATCGTGTAAATCCATTAGCAACTAGTGCCTGAGACAGCCAATGAAACCAAGCTCTGGGGGCTTGTTTGAGGCCGTATAGAGACCGATGAAGGAGGCAGACATGACTCAAAAGTTTCGGATCAACAAACCCAGGTGACTGAGACATATAGACGGTCTCAATGTGATTGCCGTGGAGAAAGGCATTCTGAACATCAAGTTGTCGAATAGACCATCCATGAGATATAGCTAAGGCAATGATAGTGCGAATCATCGTGGGCTTGACAACCAGACTAAAGGTCTCCTCGTAGTCCACACCTAGTTGTTGATGGAAACGCTTAGTAACCAGACAAGCCTTATATCACTCAATTAACCCATCCGCCCGTCGTTTGATCTTGAAGACCCACTTGCACCCAACCACATTCATGGTTGAAGATGTCGGAACGAGAGACCAAGTGCCATTCCGAAGAAGGGTATTGAACTCATCAGTCATAGCCCTGCGCCACTTAGCATCCTTAGTAATAATGGTAAAGCATGTTGGTTCAAGAAGTGGCACGGTGGCAGTGCATGTGGATGCTGAAGGAGAGAAAAGAACTTTAGGTTTCAGGTTAGGGTGTAGGTGCATAGTATGAGTGCGGAGAGGTGGTGGTGGAGTGACACCGGTAGTAGGTGAAGAGGAGGAGGATGGGAAAGCCGAAGTAGGTTGTGATGCAGTAGATGAGGAGGGGACGATACATGGAGATGGAAGAATAGTACATGAACAGTGCCGTGAGGGTAAGCGGGTAAAGTAGAGTTTAGGGGAGGAGTATATACTGGATTGGGAAAGGTAGGCAGGGGCTCGGCCGAAGATGTGTTGGGAACAAGTGAGGAGGAGTGGCTCATGGTATGGAACGAGACCTTAAGCTCATCAAACAGAATGTGCCTCGTGATATAAAGGCGTCGCATGTGTAGGTTGAGACACCGATAGCCATGACGGGTAGGACTATAACCTAAAACACGCAAGGAGAGGACCGAAAATCCATCTTATGTGAGTTATAGGGCCTGAGATATGGAAAACAGAGGCATCCAAAGACCTTTATGTTTTCGTCAAAAGTTGCCTTCATCATTGATTTCATTAAAACTTCAAACGTTACAAATGAATTCAAATAACGAAAATAAAAATTACAACTTTCTTGAAAATAAACACAAGATCCGTTTATCGTCTCTTGCTTGCGTGGGTCTTTAGCCTGTGATGGGGACGTCGATATCCGTGGACTACCTGGCAATCAGATCTGATCCAGAAAAATCAGGCAGAGCTTCGTCGATCCGCGAGCAGATCTAGAAACTTGGAGCGCCTATCTCGGATAAAGCGAGATATTTGCTCTTCTTAGGATTACCGACGAGGGGTAATGCTAAGGAACGGATGCGGGTGATGTAGATCTGATGAAGAACTCTCTTGTGTTGAAGTGCTCGATCACTCTTCACTCCAGCAGGGCTTCGCCAATTCTCCAAAAATCCAGATCCTGAAAAAGTGAGGCCTAAGGCTTCTATTTATAGGCAACACCCCTGGGGCGTCCCCAAAAATCTAGGACACCCCTGGGGCGTCCCCAAAAATCTAGGACACCCCGCTGTAAATTCTTCGTGCGAACTCGGATTTTAGTGATTCGAATTGTGTTGGAATTCTGACGAAGAGTTCTATTAGCCCCGATGGTTGGATTATCTGTAGAACGAACGAGACACGAAAGGCGTTGTTCTTTTTGTAAACATCGCGGGGCTCTCGATTAGCCTGTGCCTTCGTTAATCCGAAATTCTGTCAGTTCACGTAGTTCGTCGATTCACTTCAAACGTTCACCGACGTCAATTGAACTCCTGTGAACCAGATGGTGACGTTCATTGTCGTTCCTTAACACTGAGCTATTCGTGGAGACCTATAGGTAATTTTCGATGCCTACACTTTAAGAATAGATAATCTAGTTAAGAAGAAGAGATACTAAAAAGTAATTGATTTGAGAAAACTCGGGATGACAAGCGATTGATGAGATAGACATCACTTTCAAAGGCATAATGCTAATATTTTTGAGGCACAGGGGAGTGAGCTAATAAAGAAAGGCTAGTTTAATTGACATATGACGATTACGACGTTCGACAACACCATTTTGTACGTGAGTGTGAGGGCAGGAGACACGATGAACAATTCTCAAGGAGGAAAAATATGGAGTTAATTTGTGATACTCCTCTGCCCAATTAGTTTAAATAGATTTGAGTTTCGTATTGAATTGGTGTTCAACCATTACCAAAATCTTAGGAAAGATAGTAAACACCTCAGATTTCTACGAGATTGGGAAAAACCACATGTACTTGGAGTATGCATCAACAAACAAAACAAAATAGCGATGGTCATCAGAGGACATGGCAGGAGAGGGACCCCAAACATCACTAAAAATAAGTTCAAGAACAGAGTTGCATATATTATTTGAAACTAACAAAGACAACCTAGAAGATTCGCTAAGTTGACACGCAGTACATAATGAAGTAAACTTCAAAGAAGAACGAGGAAGGCTATGTCGCTTTATTATAGTACTAACAAGTTGGCTACGGGGTGATCGAGATGCTAGTGCTAGATATCAGTAGAGGCCTGTTCAAGCTAGATGAGCAACAAAGGGTGAATAGGTAGCGACTTTGTTGCGGAGAGTGTAAAGGTCATTTTCACTAGGTCTGGTAAGGAGGGTGCGATGGGTAACCTGATCCTTCACAGTAAAAAAGGACGGGTGAAACTCAAAGAAAATATTGTTATCTTTAGTGAATTGTTAGACGGATAATAAAGATTTGGAGATTGTGGGGACATGTAAAATATTAGAAAGATGAAATGATGTAGTGGGTGTGTGTAAGGCGGATGAACCAACATGAGAAATAGGGAGTCCTTTACCATTACTAATATGAAGACTATCGAAGCCAGAGTAAGATTGAGATTCGTCTAATCTGTCGAGGTCCAGAGTGACATGGTGATTCACAGTGGTATTTGGAATCCAAGTAGAGGAGGCTACAAAGGGAGCTAGCGCATTTGCGAAGTGAGCAGAATAAGAGCCGAGAGAACACCATGCTGATAGTAGGTAAGGGCCGTATGATTAAGACCATTGCAGATTTATCATCGGGTGTGGAATTTCCCATGGCCACAACCATGGCCACGTCAACGGCCACGCCCCCGGTTGTGGTGCCCCTAAGACTGATTTTTATGCCCATAAAACTATGAAGGAGATGAACTATAGTTGACATAGGTGTTGGGGCCAAGTATTATACTATAATCAGCAGCCCTAAGAGCAGCCTGACCGTAGGATGGTAGATAATCTGCAGAAGCATGTAGGATAAGATTAGTGAGCCCAAGCGCGACTAGGCCAAGACTAGGTGCAGCCAGACCGAGCCCTAGTGCTAACAAGACAAGCCTTGACACTGCCAGGCCGAGCCCAGGGATTGCCAGACTGAGCCTTGGTATGCCCAACTACTGTCCAGATGCCACCACGTCCGGTGCTAGAAGTTGTTGGCCCATGGATTGTAGGCTGCCTAAGTTGTACCTGACGGGCAAAAGTTCGATAGTTAAAAGCTGAAGTTGTGCGCCGGTGAGATGTGTCATAAGGGAGATAGCATCAACATTAGGGCAGCCATGAACGTATTCTTAACTGAGAAGAAGAGCGTGCAAATTTTCAAAAGAAACGACCTCCGGACGAGCATTGAGGGTCATAGTAAGATCTCGGTACTCGGGACAGAGACCCTTAAAGATATATACATTTAGGTCCATAATAGAGATCAGACGCTCAGTGGCAGCAAGAGAATCAAAAATATTTTTGGCAAGGTATAGGTAGGCAGTGATGGAGAAATCCCGTTGTTTGAGTTCATGAAGGGCTTCATGTAGTTGAAGAATTCAGGTATTCGAAGAAGACGCATAGGCACGTGCCAATGAATTCCATATCTCAAATGATGTCTTGAGGCTGATGATGAGCGGTAAAGCTTCCTCAGAAAGGGTTGAAAGTAGAATAGAGACAACCATTTGATCTTTTTGTTGCCAAGTCAGAAACTCAGTGTTTATTTGTAGGGTGGATTGGTCGGCGGAAGCAACATGGGTGGGTAGTGGTGGCACAGATCTCTTGATGTATTCCATTAGGGATTGGCTACATAAGAAGGGAGAGATCTGCTTTTTCCAGTAGACGCAGTTGTGGAGGTTGAGTTTGATAGAGAGGTAGTGACGGGTGTTTTGAGCAACTGGTGATGGTGGTGATGGTGGGTTGGTTAACACACCAGTGGAGGAGGAAGAAAAGGATGTAGGCATGGCAACGAAGAACCGAAGCCTGAAACTTGGAGTAAAGAAGATGATAGCACGAGAGTGCTCAGCGATGACAGCTCCAAAAACTAGTTGATGATGGTTGAAAAATAGGTTGAGGGTGGCCAGAACAAAAAAAGGAATGACGTCGGCTAGGGTTTCAAGGCTCTGATACCATCTTATTTAGAGAAACAAATGGATTTTTGTATGTCTTATTAATCAACATACATGTGTATATGTACATAGGGATTACAAGAGATAGAGAGTATCAATCAAATCTCTACATATAATATCTAGTATCTAACATAATCCTTATAGATTTTAGAATCAAAGAATACTTCAATAGTGACGCCTTTCGAGTCGTTCTCGCAAGATGTCTGTGTGTTGAGTCAACCTAGTTGGGCCTCTGATTATCTTGAGATGCTAACTTAATTATACATAATGTAGGATACTTGTCTACTATTGATTGAAGATTATTTTCCATCACTAAAATGCCTATAACAATTTGTAAATTTCTTTCTTTTTCACTATGTATATATGGTGGGTCACAATGCACCCCAGATGTGACTAATTTAGTTATACTCATATGTGAATAGGGGTGTTCAAAAAGCCCGCCGGCCCGAGCCCGGCCCGACCCGTTTAGTTATACTCATATGTGAATAGGGGTGTTCAAAAAGCCCGCCGGCCCGAGCCCGGCCCGACCCGGCCTCGGCCCAAAAACCCGGGCCAAGTCCGGGCTCCGGGCCGGCTCTTTGGTGCTCGACCCGGGTCCGGCCCGGTTCAGAATAGTAATTTTTTTATTTTTTTTATTTTATATATTTTTTATATGTATTATATATGTATAATATATGTATATATAAATATATATAATATGTATAATATATGTATAATATATGTATATTTTTATATATATATAATATATGTATATATAATATATTTCTATATATGTATAATATGTCATATGTGTGTATATATATACTCTCTCTTAGTATATAAGTATATATAAGTATACTCTCTCTTATATAAGTATATATATGTATAAGTATATATAAGTATACTTTCTCTTATATAAGTATATATAAGAATACTCTCTCTTATATATGTATAATGTATGCATGTATGTATATATATACTCTCTCTTAGTATATATGTATATATAAGTATACTCTCTCTTATATAATATATTTCTATATATGTATAATATGTCATATGTGTATGTATATATACTAATATACTCTCTCTTAGTATATATAAGTATACTCTCTCTTATATATGTATACTCCCTCTTATATATGTATACTCCCTCTTATATAAGTATACTATCTCTTATATATGTATAATATGTGTGTGTGTGTGTATACTCTCTCTCTTTGTATATAAGTATATGTAAGTATAGTATATTACAACGGCTACTTCTTTCCCATTGGCCCAACGGGCAACGGCTACTTATGCGATTCTCTCTCTCAAGTTATAAGTTATAAATATATACAATATATTTACATATAATATATGTATATATAATATATAGTTACATAATAATTTGTATAAATAATTTATTAATTATTAATAAAGAATTTATTTTTATAATTTTTATTTGTAATTTATGTTATTTTAAGTGATTAATAAAATTATTATTATTTATTAATTTTTTGGTCTTTTTTTGTATAATTTAAATTTTAAATAAAATTAAAAAAATTTTGAAAAAAAAATTAAAAAAAGAGAGAAAATAAACCGGGTCGGACCCGGGTCCGGGCTCCGGTTTTGCCCGGCCCGGCCCCGGATTTCCCGACCGGGCCGGGCCGGCCCGGCCCGGATGGACAGGCCTATCTGTAAACATACATGTGTTGATGATGGGTAATCAAACAGTCAAATATTTCAGGATGAGATTAATGAGGGGCCGCTCATTTTTTGAATATCTGGTCTTGAGTTTAGTGGTTTTCAGCCTGCACAAGTAGAAATTCGTGAGAGGATAGGGTTTGGTTTCCCCGTTGTACCTCCGGCGATCAAGTCAGCTGGTGAATTTAAGTGAGAAAAATAAAGAAGTGTGAGAGTTCTTTTGTGTAGTGCAGACATTTTATCTGTAAAAGATCTAAGATCAGATCAAAAAGCATAATCCTCCTTTATCTGTAAAGAATAATACCTCTATTTAGGTATGAGCTGGCGGCTGCGTCAGTATCTACTTTACACGTATTGGTCGGCGAGTGGAGGAGAGATCACCTCAGCATTAAATGAGAAGTGATCGGAAGCATGAGGGTGCTGACGTGGTCCGATGAGTCATGAAGACTATCGAGGCTAGAGGTATGATGCGTCTGCCAAGCATTAAATGCGACGCCGACATGTTGTCAGTGAGAGAAGCTCGAGGCTGAAGTCATCCTTTAGCTTCGCCGAGAAGTAATGCCTTTTGAGCCGTCCTCGCGAGGTGTCGAGTAACTGGTCGAGTGGGCTCGCCGCGAGTCATTTTCGACAAGAGAACCGACAAGTACCGTATTTTGAGTTGACTTAAGGAGATGTCGACTCGATGAGTCGGCTACATCAGGATCCTTGGTTGTTTTGACCGTCAATCTAACTTGAGTGGTGCAAGTAAGGGGGACACCTGTCCGTTGCTGGCAAAGGATCGTACTTTGGCGACTGAGAACACCATAACAACATGCTTGTCTACTGATGTTATCCACATTGTTCATTGTAATATGTGTATTCAGAACTTCATGGAGATCAAAAAATCACAAAGCTTAAATATTTCTAGTTTATACATCTAATGACCTAAAAATGAATGATCTATAACAATCCTAAATGTTGTTTATTTTGAATTGGTTGAATCATATGATAGAAAATTCCAAATGACATGATTTTTTATCCGACCACTTATGTTTGATGACATATAGATAATAACGAACGTCTTGTATTTACAATATAGATGAGCAAACATATACTTTTATAAATGAGTGTGACTAAGTTAGTTACACTCTGAGTGCATTGCAACCCTACCCATAGATATATAGTAGAAATAATTTTGTTGATCGTAGCTTTCAAATGTTCAATGGACAATTATAATTATAGCTTGAGAGAGAATGAATGACAGTTATAGTACTAATTGCTTATTATTGGTCTGTGAAAATATTTTTGGACACAAAATCATTGGATCAGTTATGGAATGTATGACATGTCCTTTTGTTAGTCATTAATTTTGATTAAAATTCAAAGAATATGACTTATGTCAAGTTGTTTCATATTTGGTCCAATAAATTTTTGGTTTTAAAAGAACTGTTCTTATATGATATAGATCTCTTTGCTGCTAAATGTGAAAACTGAAATGGTACGAATTCATTTTATAGTCATCTCTCCTTGCATTTCTTTGGATTTAATGTAGTTTAATTGTTTTCAGTTTAATTGTTTTCTTTTTGTTTGTAATTAACCAATCTTCAAGAGTTTAAAATATAAAAATTATAGAAATACCAGATTGTAACATGTACTTTACAAAAGTGGATACGAACTGTATCCGTTAATTGATAGATAGAAAACTTAATTTCTCTTATCTATTGATGTATAACCTTCTTCTCTCAAATATCCATGAAGATGAAGAGAGGGCCTTGCCGTCATTCGTCGTTGACATGGATATAAAAGAGAACCAAAGCCGGCCATACATTTAGAAGAAGAGAAATTAAATTTTCTATAGATCAATTTGATAACAAAAATAACACACCACCAACAAAATATTTACAAACCATCTGAATACAGATCAAAAAAACTTAACCGCTGTAACGGGGGATTGGCTTGTCTTCCAAAAATTTAGCTAGCTGGATAGATTCCTTCCTTGCTCCCGATCTTGCCCAGTCTTGCAAAGCAAGAATTGAAAAGTTAATAATTGATTCAGTAGAGAAAGATATTTGTTCAAAAATGAACTTATTCCTAGAAATCCATATAGACCAGCAGACTGCAGAAAAGAGATTCCTCCATATAATGCCTTCCAGTTTACGAAGAGATGTAACAGAAATCAGAAGATCATCAAGAGATGATGGCCAGTTGAATGGTAGAAAAAAGTTACTAAAATGAAGCCAGATTGTCTTAGTAGTATTGCATGAGAAGAAGATGTGATTTTTAGATTCAGCATGCATACCACAAAAAACACAATTAGAATCTCCTTGCCACCCTTTCTTGATGAGATTATCTTTGGTATGAAGGCGGTTCAAAGATAAAAGCCAAGTGAAAATTTGTATCTTACTTGGCAAAATAGGATTCCACACCACTTTGTAGAAAGCATATTTGATTCCTCTAGAGTTTAGAAAATCATAAAATGATTTGACAGTGAAAGAACCACTTGCTGTAAGAGACCATCTAGGGATATCAGTCTGATTAGTAATACTTTGCTGATTTATAAGATTCAAGAGATGAATTTTGTCATATTGAGATTCAGTTGAAATGCTTCGTTTCAATAGAGGATGCCATTGCCATAAATTATTTAGGTAGTGACCTTGACTACGAATGGAGGCATTGTGGGAGAAGACTAAACTGTATAGAGATGGAAATAAACTGGATAGACTATTAACACCAATCCATCTGTCCTCCCAAAACCTTATTTTGTCACCAGAGCCAAGAGACCATAGCAAAAGATGTAGAAAGACTTCTTTGTTGGAGATGATATTATTCCAAAAATGAGAGTTGGAGGCATTACAGTTAGCTAACTGTAATGAAGAAACTTTTCTGATGTATAAATGATGAAGGAGAGCACCTGTGAAGGATTCATTGTCAAAACATTTCCAAAGCCATTTGGAAAGAAGAGATATGTTAAAATTTTTGAGATCTTTCACACCTAAGCCTCCTTCTGATTTGCTCAGACATGCCTTTTTCCAATTAACCAAACATTTAAAAGGCTTTGAGTCATTTTTTCCTGTCCATAGGAAGTTCTTTCTGATTTTGTCAATGTCTTTAATCAACCATTCTGGAAGCTTGTAGAAAGACATGAAATAAACAGGGATTGAAGAGAGAACCGAGTTTAATAAGACAATTTTTCCTCCCAATGATAGGCAATTACTCTTCCAAGAAGCAAGCTTACGATGTAAATTATCTAATAAAGGTTGCCAATCAGGTTTAGATAATTTACCCCCTTTCAAAGGTAAGCCTAGATACTTGATAGGAAGAGTGTCTAATTTGCAATTGAGTGATGAGGCAAGAGAAGCTCCTCTGTTGTGAATATTACCAAAATATATCAAAGCTGATTTTGAAAAGTTTATGCCCAGACCTGAGATGTCTTCAAAAATGTATAATATTGTCTTGAGAACAGATATATCTTGGAAGGAGCTATTAACAAAGATGAGAGTGTCGTCAGCAAATTGTAGGCTCCTGATATGGTTAAGAGGATCCTTAATGCGCAGACTAGATAATGAACCTTCATCAACATTGGACATGATCATTTTACTTAAGACATCAACTGATATGTTAAACAACATAGGAGAAAGGGGATCTCCTTGTTTAAGACCTCTCTTGCATTTAAAAAATCTAGATGGAGAACCATTTACAAGAACAGCACAATTAGAAGAAGAAATAATATTGTAGATCCATGAGCACCATTTGTCCCCAAATCCTCTAGCTTTAAGCAAATTTATGAGGAAACTCCAACTTATAGAGTCAAAAGCTTTAGCAAAATCAATCTTAACCATGGCCACCTCCTTTTTCCTTTTAGAACAAAAATGAATCATCTCGTTAGCAGCTAGGACTGAATCAAGGGTAGATTTCCCTGATTGGAAAGCAGACTGAGTAGGAGAGATGAGATCCTTCAAATGAGGGGACAGTCTCATTGCTAGAATTTTAGTAAAGATTTTGAAGATACAATTTATCAGGCTGATTGGTCTGAAAACTTTAACTGTTGGATAGAAATAGCTAGCAACTTGTTCTCTTTTTTCCTCTTATTATTAACTTATTCTTTATTGTATAAACATTGAACAGAATTAGTTTTTATTTTTTTTTAAAAATTGAACAAAATTAGTTGTTGCTATCATCCTTCTTTTATGTATATAACTCACCACCAATCTATTTAAACGTTCTTAAAAACTAAGCTGTGTTTTTCTTTTTTCCCCCTTATACCCAAAAAATTCAACCTTTTCTTCAACCGCAAATTCATAGCGGAATCCTAACAATTTGGAATAGTATGCTCGAAGATCCTCAGAAGTGGGACATGTTCACAAGTTGCTAAGCTCTTTCCTTTTTTTGTTGCTTTAGGATGTTAATTATTCTGACTTAAGTCTAATTAATCACTCTACGACCTTTTTCTTTTAAAATAAAAATAAAATAAAAGAATTTTGATGAACACTGCATTGCTTATTATTTTCTTTTATATTCTCAATCAATCTCTATGAATTTTTCTCGCTAACAATACTTATTGCTTTGTCGTTATGATTTTCCTCTTTTTAGATGACATATTGATAGATTGTGATAATTCTTGACTAGTTTCTGAGTCACTCATATTAACATTTGAGTAAAACAAAATAAATGCTGATATACATAAGTTGCCTTATATTTTCTCTTTATTTCTTTCTTTTTTGTTATCTTGTTAACTAATCTTTGTCATTTGACACTTACCTAATAATAAATATATTTAGTTTTCTAGACATCTTTGCATATTTCACTTCGACAAAGTTTTGCTTGTAAGAAATTTGTAGGCTGTCTAAAAATCACAATAGATAGTTGATCCCCCATCAAACACCGATGATGGAAGTTACAAGCTGATGACTTCCAGAAGGCTACAATTTGAGGACTTTCACGTAGAAGGTTACAATCTGACGACCTTCACAACAACTAATGAAGGCCCCAATTCAACAGCCTTCACAATCAACATCGGGAGTTACAATCTGACGACTCTCATATTTTCAAGGAGCCAAGACGAAGATTACAAGAGGACGATATGTGCAAAGCTCTAGCAAAAGAGACTACAAATTGACGGTCTCTTCATATTAGAACACAGATATCTCCCAAACCGTAAGGAATTTGGCAAAACGGAGGAAGCGAACCGAAGCCTTCGGCTGGGTTCGGATGGATCCATCTCGTCGAGATAGCCGATTTTCATATATAATTCGTCCAATTCCGACGTACGGTTTGAAAGTTATGACCTGTTCTTCGTAGCAAGTTATGTTCTGAAGTCCGTCTGCAAGATCGGACTTCGTCAGAACATTGGACTTAGCCTGAAGCTCGCCAAGCCCGCCTAAGGTTCGCCTCTGCATACAGAGCCAAAACGCACAGAGCGAACTCTGCGTTTTCAACATCAAAAACGCAGAGTTAATCTCTAAAACAGCACGAACTGTGCGTTTTCAGCCTTTAAACAGGCCAAACTTTGCGTTTTCAGCCTAAAACGCAGAGTTAATCTCCAAAACAGCACGAACTGTGCGTTTTCAGCCTTTAAACAGGCCAAACTCTGCGTTTTCAGCCTAAAACGCAGAGTTAATCTCCAAAACAGCACGAACTGTGCGTTTTCAGCCTTTAAACAGGCCAAACTCTGCGTTTTCAGCCTAAAACGCAGAGTTAATCTCCAAAACAGCACGAACTGTGCGTTTTCAGCCTTTAAACAGGCCAAACTCTGCGTTTTCAGCCTAAAACGCAGAGTTAATCTCCAAAACAGCACGAACTGTGCGTTTTCAGCCTTTAAACAGGCCAAACTCTGCGTTTTCAGCCTAAAACGCAGAGTTAATCTCCAAAACAGCACGAACTGTGCGTTTTCAGCCTTTAAACAGGCCAAACTCTGCGTTTTCAGCCTAAAACGCAGAGTTAATCTCCAAAACAGCACGAACTGTGCGTTTTCAGCCTTTAAACAGGCCAAACTCTGCGTTTTCAGCCTAAAACGCAGAGTTAATCTCCAAAACAGCACGAACTGTGCGTTTTCAGCCTTTAAACAGGCCAAACTCTGCGTTTTCAGCCTAAAACGCAGAGTTAATCTCCAAAACAGCACGAACTGTGCGTTTTCAGCCTTTAAACAGGCCAAACTCTGCGTTTTCAGCCTAAAACGCAGAGTTAATCTCCAAAACAGCACGAACTGTGCGTTTTCAGCCTTTAAACAGGCCAAACTCTGCGTTTTCAGCCTAAAACGCAGAGTTAATCTCCAAAACAGCACGAACTGTGCGTTTTCAGCCTTTAAACAGGCCAAACTCTGCGTTTTCAGCCTAAAACGCAGAGTTAATCTCCAAAACAGCACGAACTGTGCGTTTTCAGCCTTTAAACAGGCCAAACTCTGCGTTTTCAGCCTAAAACGCAGAGTTAATCTCCAAAACAGCACGAACTGTGCGTTTTCAGCCTTTAAACAGGCCAAACTCTGCGTTTTCAGCCTAAAACGCAGAGTTAATCTCCAAAACAGCACGAACTGTGCGTTTTCAGCCTTTAAACAGGCCAAACTCTGCGTTTTCAGCCTAAAACGCAGAGTTAATCTCCAAAACAGCACGAACTGTGCGTTTTCAGCCTTTAAACAGGCCAAACTCTGCGTTTTCAGCCTAAAACGCAGAGTTAATCTCCAAAACAGCACGAACTGTGCGTTTTCAGCCTTTAAACAGGCCAAACTCTGCGTTTTCAGCCTAAAACGCAGAGTTAATCTCCAAAACAGCACGAACTGTGCGTTTTCAGCCTTTAAACAGGCCAAACTCTGCGTTTTCAGCCTAAAACGCAGAGTTAATCTCCAAAACAGCACGATTGTGGCCAACTCATCTAAAGACTATCTCCCATGGGGGTTGCACTGTTCATACAGTCCCCTCTCTAAAGGAGAAGACTCGACTTCGGCACAACTCCAAAAAAGCCGATTCTCCAATCAACGCGAACTCTGCGTTTGCGAGCCTCAACATGAGCTCTGCATAAGCCAAGCTAAACGCAACCCTCAGGTGTGTGTTTTCCAGATAGAACGCAGCCTTCAGAGGCGTGTTCTAACATCTAAACGCAGACATCAAACCTGCGTTGATCTGGCTGAACGCAACTCTCAAGAGTGCGTCCCAGAACCAAAACGCAACTCTCAGGAGTGCGTTTCACAAACTGAACGCAACTCTCAGGAGTGCGTTTCTGAATCCGAACGCAGATCGCAGGACTGCGTTTCACTAGCAAAACGCAGACTTCGGTCTTGCGTTAATCAAGCTAAACACGACCCTCGTGTTCCTTCTTTGGAACACGATGTGATTCGTCGTGTTCCAAATGATCAACATGGATTTAAAATTCATGTTTGCCAAGAACCAGTCATATCCTTTAACGGACAGGGGGTTCCATCTTTACCCTCACGCTCCGTGAGAGGTTCATCCCAAGTCTCTGATTTGCGGGAATTGCTGTCGATGTTCAACCGACCGACGAATGTCGTTTTGCTCAATAATCGACGACATCCTCATAGGAAGAGGACTTTAGAGGATGAATACCTTGGAGTCACTTCCAACATGGTTGGTAGAGGGAGATCATCAACCCTTAGTTCTGACGAGTCAGAGACAGATCATTCTCCAAGCGTCAGAGAAATCGCTAACGAGTTTGAAGGAGTCTACCAATACACTCGGACGCAAACAGGAGCCATTCCCCCTGTCAACTATCGGAGTTTAGCCAGAGGAACTAATTCCGACGACGAACACTCAGCCATTGCGGAGTCCCAATCATCAAGCTCTTTCGTTGGGCATGAGAGCTTCGCCCACATGGCAGAACATTCTGAAGACCTTTCAAAGAGACTTGATGAACAGGAGGCCATGCTCAAATCCCAACAGGAGGCCATCAATGAACTCATGGCCATGTTGACTCAAATTGTCGCAGACAAGGCCAAATCTCAGGAGACAGATTCGCCGCTTATGCAAGAATCTTCCCGGAAAAAGTGGTTGATGATGCGGTTTCTGACCAAGAAGCCCACAACCTGGAATCTTCCTCTGATGAAGGAAGAGAGACTGAGAATGAGCAGAATCTTCAGTCTGCCAAAATGAAAGAATTGGAAGCCCGCCTCAAAGCCATTGCTAACAGAAGCGAGCTCCAAGATGAGGAAGTTATCAGGCCCTATCCCGCCGAATGGGATGCAGCCCCTTATCCTCCAAAGTTCGAGGTCCCGACGCTACAAATTTTTGACGGCACGGGATCACCGAACCAACATATTTATCATTTCAAGTCACAGACTGGAAATATGATATCAAACGACGCCATACTGGTTCGATTGTTCATTGGCACCCTCAAGGGAGTTGCCTTTGAATAGTTCAGGAAACTTCCCGTGGGATGTATCCAAAAGTGGACAGATCTACAGAGACTCTTCCTATCAAGATTCTTTGAAGAGGATACAGAAGTCTCCATTCATACCCTTCTCGCCACCAAGCAGAAAAAGAGGGAGTCCGTCAAAACCTTCGCCAAAAGGTTCCGAACCATGGCCCTCTGGTGTTCGTCAGGTATGACACAGTCTACCTTAGTAGAGACCTATCGACACAACTTGAAAACCGACCTCCTAGCTCGAATAGGAGTTGCAGAATGCCGTTCTTGGAGACAACTAATCTCTCAAGGCGAGCAGGCTCAAAAAATCATTGCCAGGATCAAAGCTGAAGAACAAAGTAAGCAGGATCAGCCCGAGCAATCAGACCAAGCCCAATCTTCTCCTGAGCAACCGGACCAGGCTCACTCTTCCCAGTCAGAAGGGAAAGATACTACGACCACTGAAGTCAATCCTCTTCAGTAGGATGGCAGTTCCAACAACTATCATGTTAACAGTTACCTCTGATAGTCAAACTCATCAGATAATGGCCTACCTGGTGATGTGATTCTATTCCGACTTCATGGATAGTGCCCCACTAGGTGATGTGCTTTGTCTACCTCTTTTTATTCCCCTGCTAAGTCTTAATCAAGACTGGGGGTTGATTACTTGGAATCCACTGGATTAAGAGTAACGAATCTTTCACATCGTCGAGTTAACATTACACTTCTGACGATCATCATCCCCACAGAGTATGCATTCAGTTTGCATCACTCCAAATTCTTGTCACGTTAACAATACACCTCTGACAAAACCCACTTATCAATCCTCGTCAATAGGATGATAAGTCCCCAAAGTTGCTCCAATCGCAACACAAATTTTTGTCACGTTAACAATACACCTCTGACAAAACCCACTTATCAATCCTCGTCAATAGGATGATAAGTCCCCAAAGTTGCTCCAATCGCAACACAAATTCTTGTCACGTTAACAATACACCTCTGACAAAACCCACTTATCAATCCTCGTCAATAGGATGATAAGTCCCCAAAGTTGCTCCAATCGCAACACAAATTCTTGTCACGTTAACAATACACCTCTGACAAAACCCACTTATCAATCCTCGTCAATAGGATGATAAGTTCCCAAAGTTGCTCCAATCGCAATACAAATTCTTGTCACGTTAACAATACACCTCTGACAAAACCCACTTATCAATCCTCGTCAATAGGATGATAAGTCCCCAAAGTTGCTCCAATCGCAACACAAATTCTTGTCACGTTAACAATACACCTCTGACAAAACCCACTTATCGACTCTCTTCAAGGGAGCGATAGGTCCACAAACCCGTCAAGTTAACACCACACATCTGACAACCAAATCAACTTATCGACTCTCTTCAATAGAGTGATAGGTCCATAAAATACTGTTAGGTTAACATCACACCTCTAACAGTCAACCCCCCAATGAACTTGTTAATTCTTTCGGTGTTTCAAGCTACACAGGAAGAAATGACACCAAAAATCCATGCCTTCACGCATGGGGGACTTTATCTCGATCCCTAATTAGAGATAAGTCTGCATCTAACACATGCTGCCTGCCAAGTTAACACTATACCTCTGGCACTTCCAACTTTCTTTTGGTGTTTCAAGCCACACAGGAAGAAATGACACCAAAAATCCATGCCTTCACGCATGGGGGACTTTATCTCGATCCCCAATTAGAGATAAGTCTACGCCTAACACGCGTTACCGGTTAATCTTTCGCCGTGAAAAAGACACCAGGATTCATGCCTGGAGGAATCTATCTCGACCCCTAAACAGAGATAAGCCTGCATCTAACACATGCTGCCGGGTGGTTCGTTCCCGCGAAAATGACCAAGTCTACGTATTCAATATCGTAGCACCAAAATCCATACCTTTCACGTATGGGGGACTTTATCTCGATCCATAATCAGAGATAAGTCTGCATCTAACACATGCTGCCGGGTAGCATATTCCCGCAATAATAGCAAAGCCTACGTATTCAATATCGTAGCAGGTCGTTATTAATAACGCCAAAATCCATGCCTTACACGCATGGGGAATTTTATCCTGAATCCTAAGTAGGGATAAGTCAATGTCTAACACACGTTGCCGGTTAGTCTTTTACCGTGAAAAGGACATCAAAATCCATGCCTCACACGCATGGGGGACTTTATCTCGATCCCTAATTAGAGATAAGCCTACGCCTAATACGCGTTGCCGGTTAGTCGTTTCCCGTGAAAATGACAAAGTCTATGTATTCAAATTCATAGCGTCAAGACTAAGAGGATTCATTCTCTTAGCACAACGTTACATGTGGAACGGACTTAGACAATCCACATGCTAGCCCGACTCAAACGGTAGTCGGTAAAGGCTTATCAAATCCGTTGATGGCTGAGGGTTTGCCAAAAATCCTACGCACGTTTGCAGGCCCATCAGCTTAATGGATGTGAGTCGAGACTTAAAACAGATGCGCCAAAGACAAGTCTCAAAGACTTAGTCAAAAATACACGGAAGCCACTTCCATGTCTTAAGTCAAAACGTTGAGATCAGACCCGCGATGCAAAAACCGAACGCCGAGGTCACACCCGTGTTCCAAATTCAACATGCAAGGGTGAAACCCGCATCTCAAGTTCAAAATGTAGGGTCGACCCCCACATTCTAGAAGCAGGATTATGGCGCATACCTTCACACAGGTCCCGCGTGGAAAATCCCTTCAACCAAGCTGCCTTCGAAGCGAGTGCAGAGAACAACTCCTTTGTAACAAGGAATCAACAGCTCCAAGATCAGAGTAGAGATCCAAAGTATTCCGAAAATTCGTCTCAGTCAACCGCGAACTTTCGAAAACTTTGGAGGGGGTTCTGTAGGCTGTCTAAAAATCACAATAGATAGTTGATCCCCCATCAAACACCGATGATGGAAGTTACAAGCTGATGACTTCCAGAAGGCTACAATTTAAGGACTTTCACGTAGAAGGTTACAATCTGACGACCTTCACAACAACTAATGAAGGCCCCAATTCAACAGCCTTCACAATCAACATCGGGAGTTACAATCTGACGACTCTCATATTTTCAAGGAGCCAAGACGAAGATTACAAGAGGACGATATGTGCAAAGCTCTAGCAAAAGAGACTACAAATTGACGGTCTCTTCATATTAGAACACAGATATCTCCCAAACCGTAAGAAATTTGGCAAAACGGAGGAAGCGAACCGAAGCCTTCGGCTGGGTTCGGATGGATCCATCTCGTCGAGATAACCGATTTTCATATATAATTCGTCCAATTCCGACGTACGGTTTGAAAGTTATGACCTGTTCTTCGTAGCAAGTTATGTTCTGAAGTCCGTCTGCAAGATCGGACTTCGTCAGAACATTGGACTTAGCCTGAAGCTCGCCAAGCCCGCCTAAGGTTCGCCTCTGCATTACAGAGCCAAAACGCACAGAGCGAACTCTGCGTTTTCAACATCAAAAACGCAGAGTTAATCTCTAAAACAGCACGAACTGTGCGTTTTCAGCCTAAAACAGGCTCAACTCTGCGTTTTCAACATCAAAACGCAGAGTTAATCTCTAAAACAGCACAAACTATGCGTTTTCAACCTAGAACAGGCTCAACTCTGCGTTTTCAACATCAAAATGCAGAGTTAATCTAACTGTGCGTTTTCAGCCTTTAAACAGGTCAACTGTGCGTTTACGGCCCAACTGTGCGTTTACAGCACGAATTGTGCGTTTTCAGCCAACTCTGCGTCTCAGAGTTCATCACGCTGCGCGGCCAGTGCGTTCAGCCACCAGAATAGGCCCAACTCTGCGTTTTTAGTCTAAAAACGCAGAGTTCGGGCCCTGAACGCTATTTTTCAGCGTTTGACTCGTTCAAAGCACGCAATGAACAGTTCCAGGAACTGTTTTTCCCCCACGATTTGAGGGATTTTTGCCCCACTTAAGAGCGGATTAAGGGGGCAGTTACCACCCGTAACCCCCTATAAATACCAGAAACTCAATTGAGTTGAGGGATCGAATTTTTTCTCATCAACAAAGGGAGATTCGGTCAAAAGGCTGGCATATTTTGGATCTGGGATTTGGCAGCAACAGAGAGCTTTGGAGATCAACGACTTGAAGGAGCTCTTGAATCATTTTGGAAGGCTTTTTATTGAAGCCTTTGAAATTATTCGGCCTTGGCTTATTAACCGACTTTCGGTTAAATCAACTCTTCCATAGAGTTTCAAACTCGTTCAGAGTTATCAACTCGTTCAGAGTTATCAACTCGATCAGAGTTCAAAACTTGCTCTGCAAGTTCTTCTAAAACTCACTCTGAGTTATTAACTCGTTAAGAGTTATTTTTAAGACTCTTTTTCAAGAGTTTCGAACTCGTTCAGAGTTATCAACTCGTTAAGAGTTATTTTCAAAACTTGCCACGCAAGTTCTCCACAGCGTCAAATCGTGAGGAGAAAATCACGTTCCAGTGAATCAAGACGTTCGGATCGTCAACGAGAAGCAAACTCGACGCGAGCATTCGAGGGAGGCATCTCATCGCCACCGTGAAGAACCCAGAATTAAACAAAGGGGAGAATCAAATTCATTCTCCTCTCTTTTGTAATCGGAATCCAAATTGTAATTGATTTTGAGAGGAATACAAGTCAATTTTTCTTTCATTGTCTTTTTACTGCAAATTTCCAACAAACAAAATTGTAATTTAAATAGATACTAGAAAACGTAGTGGAAATAAATTAAGCTAAAAGATACCTCTAACCATTGTTTTCTAGAATGATCTGTAACAAAAATAGAGATAATCCGAGCATATACATAAACAAAGAACACGAGTTAGGTCACCGTTAAAATAAATAAAATAAAGAAGTATAAAAGAGTTTCTGGCCTATGCCTTACCGAAAAGCCTTACCGAAAAGCCTAAATCTGATGGAGGAACTATGACTAAATCGAAAAGGCTAGGACCATTCTGCTATAATTATAATTCTTAAAAGATAAGAATTCTTAAAATAGTTTCCATCCATCAAGAAAACTATCTGAATATGATCTTATCTAAATCCACTACAACTCCTTATAAGATAAGAATTTAGACCACAACAAATTAAGATAATTTGTATCGAGTGAGAGCCAAAACTTTATTCGGAAACAACATTGCCTTGAAATTTGTAAAAGCACATTATTTCCCCCCCTTAAAACCTAGAAATTTCTTTAAACATGTTATTTTATGACCCCTTAATCATAGGATCCAGTCTCCATCTTCGAATTTTCAAACAATTAGGATGGATTAAAAGTCAATCAAAGACAAGATGCTTTAGAGTTAATTAATTAAGTAGTGCCCTCATGAATTTTTTTTTTATAGTGGAATATGACCCATCAACTATAAAAATTTCCCCAACCAAATACTAAATGATAAAATTCTAAATTGTTTTACCATACAAAACACAGACAAAGGACAGCCCGAAAACAAAAAAGGGCAAATGGCGAGGCAACTATCACAAAGGAGAGGACAGCAATTGAGAAGGACAATGATCCAGCTACGTGCTCACAAAGTGGTGCTCTTGGACTTTAAGCCAACCACACGCGCATCAAAGACAACCACAAAAACGAGCTGTTGACGCACTTCTATCATTAACTATGTTCCATTTGTGTCATTAAATTCCTATGAGTTGGTATTTTTTCCAAAGTTATCTAATCGTCTTTTTATTTTCTTGCTCCTTTCTTTGAAATCCTAAAGTCATCCATGAAAGTGATCTTTTAGTTTATACGTCCGTCTGTGCAAAACAAACCCTCACCATCTCTTAAAATTTATAGTCCTCGATAGGTAGGGTAGGGTAGGACCATTATTATTTTTGTTTCGCGAAGACTATAAAAACAAAAAAATAACCAAAAAAAAAAAGATTTTTGAACCTTAGGGCATTTTCATCACTTTTAGGGTTAAGTGAAAAATGTTTTTGACAAATAAAATATTGGGAATTTATTAGCCCAAAACGCCCCAAAGTATTGGGTGGTTTTGTGAACTATACCCTAATTTTTTGAAAAGAAGTTGTATCTTTTGTCCTTTTGAGAAACATTCAAACATGTAGCAACGAAATTGAATTTCGATGAAGATGATCAGAATATCATAAGGCATCATTGACATGATTTGGATTTGCAATACACGCAATTAAATCTATATTACAAATAATCAAAATATGATTACCGCGCGACCGTGAGCATATTATTGTATTTAACATTATTATTGAACTACCCATTTTCAAGCTAGAGGCCAAGATTGTGAATTTCTCATAACATACGTGTGACATATCCCATCATATATACGTGTGTGGAAAGTTACATTTTTTTAAAAGAAACAATTATTCTGCATATAAAAGGAAAAAAAACTATATATCACAAGTCGTACATCGCCGGGGAAAAACAACAGAAAAAGATTGACAACGTTGGGCCTCATTTTAAAAAGTAAAATAAACCTCTATAGCTAAAATCATCACGTACACACACAAAAAAGAAAACAAACCATTGCGAGAGTTTACAAGATACATGATACAAAATTTAATCATACTTAAGAGCTTAACAAAAAAATTACGGTCTTAGCTTTTGATTAAGTTGCTTGCTTCAAGCGTTTCCTTCAATCCACATCATAATCATGCAAAATTAATAAAGAATCATTTGTGTAGCATGCATGTCAAGTGTGACCCAGAACCTACTACCAATTGTGACTGATTCATGGGGAAGAGAGAGAGAGAGAGGGGCTGTTTGGTTCCGGTTTTTGGAAGGGGAAAGCGGGGGAAAGCTGTCAAAATGTCAGCTTTTTGACAGCTTTCCCCCAAAATCGCCTCTATAAAAGGCGATTTTAATTTGAAGGAAAGCTGTCAAAAGGCTGACATTTTTGACAACTTTCCTCCTTTTTACCGATCCAAAAAACGGATCCAAACAGCCCCTAAGAGATTTGA
>NC_033796.1:9136251-9165818 GCF_001876935.1 Asparagus officinalis
CTATCACGTGGACTCTCTTTTTGTGAGGAGGGAGCTTAGCCTCAAGAAAATTGAAGGATGTGATGCTAATTCTAATGGAGGAGACACAATAGAAGTGGCGATGCATTGAGTACTTGAACCGGGGGTTTTGTCATGATGTCGATGATGGATAATTAAGATTTGTGGACGTGATGACTTCTTTTTAATGAAGGGCTGTTCGCTTCTAACTTTTTTGGTTTAGTGGTGGGGTCGGATATATATTTGATTTGGTGGCATTTACGGGGAGAAAGAGTAGTAGACAACAACATCATTTGACTTGGGACGTGGTTGACTTTTCCCCAATTGAGGGTCAAGATCGATGAAGATTTGGGTGGGTTAATCCCACTTTGGATTGTGAGTCACTAGCTTGTTAAGGGGGGTGGAAATGGGTGGAATCTATGCATATATTTACTAACTGTGGATACCAAAACGAATGCACATATGATCAAAATCAAATACAGATCACAATTTTAATATGAAGAAAACATATATTAACTTCAAATATGAAACAAACATACCAGCGTAAAAACTATATAGGTCACGTGATAGAAGAGCTGCTCAAATCAAACAAAATTATCAAATCAAACTACGTACACCAATATGCCAACATGTTAGCAAAAAGATGTTTGTATCTCTATATCATCAAAATCTATTTTAGATCCACTAATTTAAACCTAAAACAAAAATTTCAGATTAATACAAATATCTAGATATTCAAACGAGGACTAACATATCAAAATGTTTACACTCCGTTATGTTGGGCAAGTTAGTATGGGCCTAACAGAGCCCCATTCCGTAAGTGGGCCGTCAATGGGTCTTAAATATTTCGGATATTTCTTGTATGTATAACAATGACGAGTAAAAACTGGGCCACATTCTGTAGGTCCAATTAACTGTCCACTTAGGACCCTTTTTAGAATTGTACTTATATTAGGCCATACCAGATTAAATTGAATAGTGCGATCGAAAACTCATCGATCCAATTATTAATGGATTCTTCTTGCTCTCCTAAGTTCGCCATGAAAATTAAAGTGCTCGATGAAATGCCCCTGAGAGCTCGCGATAAAATGGCGTGCAGATTCTCTTTTAAGGTGACTGGGCTTGTTTAATTTACATTCTACTTTTTCTTCATTTCATTATTTTGTATTATTTGCATGACGGAATTAATTCAGATAATGCTACATTCCAAGGATACTCATTTGAATGCATGTTGGCGCTAACAGTACACGAGCTTTAGCCATGTGTGATTTTGTTTAAACCCTGAAATTTTGATGTAACTTTATTTATTGGGCTTAAATACCCTATAGCTTCACCTACTTTGCATGTATGTACCCCGGTTGAGTTTGATTGCACTTAAATACCTCTTAAAGCTTTTAAAATTTGCACTTCGGTACCCTCAGTTATGCAAACGTGAGAATTTCCACTTAAAAATTCCCATACGACACTCACATGCTAATTTTAAAGCATTCTAACCCATATTTTTTTTTTTGTAAAATCTACTGTCAAACCTATCGAAATCATGTTTTAAAGCTGCCCTAATTCTATTTTAAAATAGGTTTTTTATAGGTTTTGCAGTAAGTTTAACAAATGTAAGTTTAACAAATATTAAAAGTTAAAATGTTGTAAAATTAGCTTGTGAGTGTCCCATGGGAGTTTTCGGGTAGAAATTATCATGTTTGCATATCAAAGGACAAAGGGTAATAAAGTGCAACTTTTAGAAACTTTAGAATATTTAATTGCGGCCAAATACAACTTGGGGTATATTAGTGCAAAGCAGGTGAAGCTATAGGATATCTAAATGCAGCTAAGCCATTTTATTGTGACAAAGCTTGGACATTGAAGGAAGCCTCTTTCTTTGACTAAAACCTACTTATTTCGCACTAAACATGCGACCATTGTTCATTGATTACACAGTAGATATGCAGGATAACATAGGCACAGAGATTCATGTTAGAAATTCTTTGTTTGTTTGAAGTGTACGAAGAAAAATATTAACAGCGAAATGACAATGCTTATTCTGTTCAGCCTTCGCAATTTAGCATTTTATTGAAAGGTAAGATCTTTAAAGGTTTTTTTCCATATGATATTTGATCTTTGTTCTGCGGGCATCCTATTTGCTGGACCGGGATATATATGATTGCTCATGGATGCAGTGTGGTTTTCAGACTCAGTTTGATTTGGCTCGGTATCTACATATTTCTAGACCTCATAGTCATTTGGTACTGGACCTCTTTCGTTACTTGCTTTTTGTCATTTTTTTTAGCACACTGTTAGCTTGCCTGAATACAAAGGTAAAGCGTACTATAGCGAAAATAAATAAAAGCAAGAATTCAAATGTGCAGTTGGAGAGAAACTGAGAAGATGAGAGGAACTTTAATTAAGTAGGTTATTTTCTGAGAAAAGTTGTTATGGTTACATGCTGAATTCACATCTCGTAAGAACTCATAAGTTTTAGTCAGTTATGTTTGAATCCTGCATTTGATGTGCTGTGTTTGCTTTCAGAAACCCAACAGTCTTCCAAGATCTGATGGCAATGAAAATGCTTCCATGGCAAGTGGTTACAAGGATGTTATTCTTCAATCACCTTTTCAAATGGAATAAGTTGAGAGAAAATAACCAATACTCCCCCTCTTCAGATTTCCTCTAACCTACACTTTAATGTATATGCCGAAACACATCATTCGTCTGATGTCGAACGGCAGGTATGAATTTGTCAACTGCAATTAATATTTTTCTTGTAGCACATGACTTGTTATCTTTGCACTCTTTAAAAAAATCAGGCCTAACTTCTTGGATATGTTACTCGTGCCATTTAATGAATCTTTGAATCAGGGTTTGACAGGTCACCATGGTTAGTAAGGAAAATATCCATTTTCAACTGTTATAATTTCTAGTATGTTTACATAATTTCTTATTATATTTAACAATTAATATATATGAAACGTTGCCTGAAAAATTACAGTTGTACAGTATGCACGATCTACTTGGCTAAAGAATGGTATACTGTTCATGCACCCTGTAAAATTCCTTAATCAATTTGGCATGCTAATTGTTGTTGTCAGTTAACCTTGCATTCTGAAACTTGATGGTTATATGGCTTAGTTAAACTTGATGGTTATATGGCTTAGTTAGTGTTCCTATTCTATTACTTCCTATATAATTAACCTCTGGAATTTCTTCTCATCAAATATTGAGATCGATCTCCTTCAAAATTAACAGTCTTCGTCAGTATTAAGCAATCGTGCAGGAAAAGACTGCAATCTGCTTTTATTGGCCAGATAATTAACTCAAAATGGCATCAGGATTTTCATACCAATAGCATCACATTATTTCTCTAGATTGTGGTTTTGTTATAATCTTATTCTCGAATATGCTATTCAAAATTTTGTCGCTCGTGATACATATGTTTATATTATTTTAGTACACCATACTTCTTACTCATCTTTGGTGTGGAACTCGTGATTCCAGTTTTTTTGGCTTGTCATCTGTATTGATCTTTGGAGCATCCAGAATGCAGTCGCTTAGTTGATTATTTTCCTAGTTTGAGTTCATTTCAGCCAAATCCTCCTAGTCCGCTAGTAAGCTAATTAAATATATTGTTGTGTATTCTCTCAGTTGGTAGTTTTATTAATTCACCAGCTAGTTAATCAGATGCTAATTCCCTTGATAGTTTCCTTTTCCTGCTCACTACATCTTCAATATTTCTGCAATTTCGGCACCCCTTGGAAAGGTTCAGATCACATTAAACACTTGTAGTAAATTCCATCTTGCTTTCTCACATCCTGTAGCATATCGCAGATCGTAAAAGTTTGGCTCGCGTTTACATCAGTAACACATTTTTTTTCCGCCTACGATTATTTTCAATCCGGTAACCAACTTGAATGCCGGTTAGCAACCGGGCATGTGCTCACGTATGCTTAATAACCAAAGTACACAGATATATAAACCTGCTGAGATAGCAACAATGCATCCTTGGAGAACAAGAAATTGCCCTCGCCAAAAACCACAATGTTAGAAAAGGAAGCACATGATCTTACGGGCTCAATGTTCAGTCTCGTCTCTCTGTCTACATTTTGTATGCACATGTGTCCTCCCATTGCTCTCTCAGCGAAAATCTGTTGGATCAAATTGTAGCCAGACGAAAAGCTGTTCGTGCCCGTCCAATCTTTGGTAGAACCGAACCCTCTTCTTTTTACCATTCACGTACTTAATCGCACTGATTGATGCACCTCGTTATGTATCTCTGTCTCTTTATCTGTTTTCTTTTGTTCTCTGTTGTTGTCGCGCGATCTGCAACGCTAAGCCTCTGATCTTTTCATTTTCCCCGTTGATTCAGACACACGAAGAAGTGCCGGAAGGAAAAAAAAAAAAGGAAAATGGGTACGTACCAAGCTGTGGGCAAATTTTTCAAGCATTTTGTGAACTTTGTAGGAACACTATGTATTAAGCAAAGGGAATATTGAGTGTAGCGGTAAAACGCATGCAGATGATGACTGAAAGCACTTGGCTCAGACCTGCAGGGTTACGTGCCGGTTTAACTGGTCTCCCTTCCCCTGATTGGGCCAACTGTTAAAAGGAAATGGGTCTGCATGTGGAGCCCATGATTGAGAAGATGAGGCTACACTTTGCTCTACGTACCAACCGGGCCTCCAAGCGTGAAGAAATGAGGATATGGGCACCTCTGCCATTGGCCTCTTATATGAAATCAAGCCTTATCTACAGGAAAAGGACTGGGGCTCCGTCCCTTATCTCCCTTGTCCTTTATCTCCACGTCAAAATTAATGGAGCTCTCATTGAAAATTTATGTTTCAAGACCCAGGGTTAGATGGGTGTCTCTGTGGATGATTAGTGATGTAGCAGTATCGATGGGATAGTTGCAGTCAATCTCAAAGAAACAGAGAGATTTTGATGAAATCAGTGTATATATATTTAATCTTATTTTTTTTTTCCAACAAGACCCACTGTGTTTGTGACTGATTAGATTAGATTCTAAAGAAACTGGACCACTGGTTGCCAGGCTTTTTGAATTTTATGGTGTATCCAATAGTTAGGGCATGTAATGATATAAGAAAGTGACTTTGGCTCTATACATATTAATGGTATATAAAGTGAACTCCATGGAGCAGAGTTTATTTGGTGTAAGTAATGTATTCTCCACAAAGCCACGAGCACATGTTCACTGATTAATCATGTTGTTGTCAATCAGCTTCAGAAATGATGCTTTATTTATCTTTTTGCAATGGTGTGATAGTTGAAATGAAATATTGAATTTCTAGTGATTAGAAAATTCATGGAGCAAGATTTGAGTTTTGTTTATTTTTTTATTTGGCAACTATCTATTTCAGGAACTTGATTGTTTGTGCATTGACAGGGACTTTGCAAATAACTTGTGTACGTGCTCAGAAGTTGGACTATTCACCAGAATGTGCTTGGTTCAGGCAAGTGCGGTTTAAGTTGCACTAATTTACCCACTTAAGTGTATATTTGCATCTAGGTGAAGTATCTATATTTTCCTATGTCACTCTTGACTTTGGGAGACCTATTTTTGCAAAATAATTTCTGATGTAATCCTCTAAAATCTCTAACTAGTTGATTCAAGGATTAACTACAGATAGACCCTTTTAGTATTGTTCTTTTGAATTTACTTCCCTCTAGTTTTCTTGTTGCATATAGACCCCCGGAGTGGTTTATTTGTCAAAAGAACTGCTTATGTCAAATTAACAAGAGTAAACAAATTCACTCAGGAGTTCTATCTACCTCAATAAAACTAGAGGGATAGTTTAAAACATCGATACTTCAGGGGTTTATTAGCAATTATTCTGTAGAAAGCTTGGTCTGCTTGAAGTTTCTAGATTAGTACACCATAATTTCTCAAGAATACGAGTTACAACTGGGTGATATAATTTGGGCCCATATTTTTGTCTGTTTTTTAAGAAAGGAAATTATTATATGAAAATATTTCATGTGTTAGGACAATCCTGATCCTTTAATTAGGACCAGATGTTTATTTCTCTAGGCATGTATCATGAGATGTACACTTCTCTTGTTATATCATTTTCCAAATCACATCCATAAAATAATTCCTACGATGATTAATCAAATTTGTGACAAGCAAATAATAATAAAACTAGAGAATTAATCAACCACAGAAACTGTCCCCTTGATAATCGTTGTAACGTTATGGGATCCTAGGAAGGACATGTAGAGTCATAATCATAAAGTTAGCATTAAGCTTTCTTATGTTTGGTCAATGAATAATGCTAGCTGGACTTTAAGTTGGATGATTTAGTATCAACCCTGCATTTTGCTACTAATTTTATATTTTTCATTTTATAATTAAGGTAATTGTTAGGGAAAAAACAATAAAGAGACTGTTCAGAAAAATTATACAACAATGAGAATAACAATTTGGAGATTTAACTGTTTTCTTTATATATAGTCCAGACACTATAAGATGTTCTGATAAAATTTGTATTTTGTTACATATTTGTATCACTTGCGAACATGATATTTTGCACCATTCACAGAAAAAAAATAATGTGACAATTTGGAGATTTTAATAGTTTCCTTTATGGTTGAGATCACCACGGTAGCATGCGAAATAGTGTGATAAATTTTGTTTTCTTAATTGCATAACCATTTCCCTGGATTTCCCCATTTTCTTGAAAATTTATGTAGGATGCTCACCCCTAAAATCAAATGTATATGCTTGTAGCTTTCCTTGCTTTCGCTGTCTCTTTATCAAAATTGCTTTAGAACTTTTCCTATTTTCAACAGAAGGCGAATAAAATGAATAAGATCTCTCAACATTTGTGATATCTTCCATCAAAAGCAATCCCATACCTCTATGATCAGAATTCTTTTATTTAATCACCTTAATACTTAGTAATTAGTGTCGTGTGACAAAATTAAAAAGAAAAGAAAAAATTTCTACAAATTACTACTACTGCTACTATTTTATTGTAGTTCTCAATTCCTTTTCATAATTTTCACGCCAACTGGTTTTTAATTCGTATATAACTAAATTCAAATACAAACAAGTAATCTTGGTTGGCGCCTATGACTAAATCTGGAATAAAACAGATATAAATTAAAGAAAACCGAAAGAAAGCTGAAGTGCTATATTTTAAAACTTTTCAAGTTAGGTGATGTGTTTAAAGCAATATTTGGCCTACTGCATCCGTGCGAAGTGCAAAGTGCGTCTTACAAAACGCCACTTAGCGCCTCAGCCCGATTAACCCCGATCCCCGGCCCACGGTCCACGACCCACGACCCACTAGTACTTATGAGAGATTAATTGATTTATTTAAGACAACAATTCTACTGAGGACCTTTTAAAACACTAAAACTTTTACTTTCCACTACGCTAATAAGGATTTCTGAAAAATACTAGTAGTTAGTAAATATATAGTTTGAAAACTTATTTTTGGAAATCGGTTTTGACCAAAAAATCCAACAATCTTTAAGCTAAATGCAGGATTATTTGGTATGTTATCCGTTCATCTGCACGTATTTGAGACGAAACAATTCCTCTTACGACCAAACAAATTTCTTATAGATTTTGAATATCTCAATATGGTGAACAGAGGAGTTCTATTATTAGTAGAACAGGACTAATCATAGGTATCCGCTTCACCTCAAATTTCAACAAGTTAGGATTGTAACTGTAATAATGGTAGGTAAGAATCGTGACTGGAATAATGAGGGTGTTTGTGCGTACGCACAACCAAACTTGCCACTGACGAATTGGTGAATTTCTAGCATAAAATAAATCAAGAATGTTACTTTTTCATTTATCTTTACTTTTACGTCCTTTTGTATCTAAGAAGCAAGGGGCTTCTTCAGTAGAGTTAAGTGCAACACAAAGCTTTATCCTTACTTTTTTTTTTGTCAATGAAAACATTTATTCATTTACCAATTGAGAAATTTGAGTACATCAATTCATTCCAGTTTTTACTGGAAGTTAACAATGAAGCGAAAAACTTTACATTTGCTCAATCTTTTCTTTTATATAAGAGGGAATATCATCATTCAACACCTTCGAAAGAGTAGAAAGCTTCACAGATCGAAACACAGCTTCAAGATCTCTAGTAATGAGCTGGAAGATCCTCCTATTTCTCTCTTGCCATATAGCATAAACTGAAGTAGATAGAGCCATTCTTTTGAGCGTCTTCACAAAGCCCGCACCCTTCAACCTCAAGCTATACCAATCAACAACATTGTCCCAAACACTTGATCTCCCATTTATAGTTCAGCCAGTCCATGACTCTATTCCATATGTTTGCTGAATATTCACATTCAAAAAATAAATGTTTGCAGGTTTCATGCTGCTGATGAGAACATAGAACGCAGGTATTTGTGTCAAGTATCCTCATGCGACATAGCCTTTCTTGAGTTAACAATCTTGAATGAATGGCAAGCCATAGAATAAAAGAGTGCTTAGGGTAGTGTCATCCATCCCAAACTGTTTTAGACCTTGAAGTTTGTACATTTTGGTGAATAAGCTCACTGTAGATAGAGGATAGTTATACCTTGTTCTCTGAACAATTCCTTGCAATGACATTCAATATATTAGTCACATTGCCAAATTTACCAGTCATCTTATCCCTGATTTTGATAAGCTGCTTCCACATCCAAGAATCACTAACTCTGGCTTGAACTTGTCATATGCTAGATTGTCTTAGGTAGTTTTCATGAACCCATTTAATCCATAATAGATCTTTCTTCAAGTGAATCCTCCATAAGTGCTTCAAAGCCTCTGCATGGTTCCAAGCTTTAGCAGAATAGATCCCCAAACCTCCATGATTTTTACTCTAGCAGATAGTGGACCAAGAAACCAGATGAATTTTGCTATTCCATAGAAAATCAGAGCATAAACTATCTATTTTCTCCAAGACTTTAACTGGCAATATGTAGTTACTAGTCCAAAAGAGATGAATACCCAAGATGACTGATTTAATAAGTTATAATCTCCCAGCAAAGGACAGAGTTTTCTTCTTTTGCCAACTTTGAAACTGATCAGATATCTTGTTAATCAGAGGGGAGAAATCCAAGCATGACAATCTTTTCGAGATCAATGGGACACCTAGATACCTCACTGGTAGAACTCCTTCAGAGAAATTAAGAAATGTACAAATCTGGAGCTTTAGGCTGCTGTCAATACCACTCATATATATAGAGCACTTATTTGGAGTAGTTTCTAATCCAAAGACCTGACTGAACTCAGAGAGGCATTCCTTCAATTTTGTTATTGAATGCATATCAGCCTTGCAAAACAGTAACAAGTCATCAACAAATAATAAGTGTGTTATCTTGAGCCTAGAATATTTAGGGTGGTATCTGAAAAGGCTATTGTAGGCGTTGAAAATTACCTATAGGTCTCCACGAGCAGCTCAAAGCTAAGAGAAGACGATGAATATCACTATCCAAGTTACAGAAGCTTGATTGACATCGACAAATGCTTAAAGTGAATCGACAAACTACATGAAGTAACAGAGTTTCAGAATAACGAAGATACGAACTGATCGGGAGCCCCGCGTCGCTTACAAAAGATGAAACACCGCTCGTATCTCAGCTTAATCCACAATGATATAATCATTGGAGCTTAAAGAACTCCTCGCCGGCTTTCCAACGCACTTTGAATCACTCGAATCCGAGTTCGGATGAAGAAGTTGCGGCGGAAACGAACAAGTGTGCAAAACGAAGCGTCTCAGCCTGAGTTGAGACACCCCGAGGTGTCTCTGCCCAACCGAGACACCCCAAGGTGTCTCGCCCAAGGCCGAGACACAGGGTGTCTCGACCTCGCTGAGACACCCAAGGGTGTCTCCAGCCCTAAAAGCTGGCCGTTAACATGTGGAAAATTAAGAAAAACCGTGCTGTTAGAAAGTTTGATAATTGCTTGCACTAAAAACGTAAGCAATTTGAACTAGTGGAGGTGTCATGCATTCAATTTTCTAGTTCTAACCATCATAATGTCTAGTATGTAAGCACGTTGTTTTCATCATACAAAGGACCTCAGATACCTCCATAGTAGCCCCTCATACTTCCTCGTGAATGACTCAAAGCAACATGTTTGTATGCAAATAGTTCTGATATAATTTGGTCTTTTTTGGTCTTTTTTTTAACATAGCTACGCAAGTGAAACAAAAGATGTGCAACTTAACTTTTTTTTCCTTAATATTATTTATGCAAAATAACGGTGCAATTTGAAGTAAGATTTGAGAGTTATAATTTTATATTCTAACATATCTTCACAAATTGATGTCCTAGTAGAACATGAATTCACAAAGCAGAACCTTTTTCTTAATTTCTTTTAGAAACTCATGGCTAATAAAAATAAGAATCTAGGATTGCTCTAATATCATATTAAATAGCTCTATCACTACACTAAAATTTTGAATGTAGAAGAAACGACAAAAATAGCAAAAGCAGGAAGAAACAAGAATCTGGCGAGTCGATCGACCGCGGGCTGTGTGTTTACAGGCGGAAACATCAGGGCTCTGGTCGGTCGATTACAGACGCATGTGCGGTCGACCGAAAACATGCACGAGCTCAGGTCTACAGTCAGTGCTCTGGCCAGTCGACCGCGGCTTCATGTGCGGTCGACCGCGACGCGATCAGAAGCCCAGTTCGTTTCCTTCCTAATCTGTTTGGGTTTGTTATTTGGTATAAATACAAGCTGTTTTTCTAGGGTTTTTAAGGGTGTTTTTCAAACGAATTTGAGAGAGATCTTGAGAGAAAAAAAGAGAGTTTGCTTGGAGCGATTGTGCAAGAGAGAGGTTGTTCTTTCTTGGGTAGAGGTCGTAGCTTTGACTCTTTGGGACGAGCTTGTGGATTGTACAAGTCGTCAGGTGTTTCTCCTTCATAGTGGAATCCCTCTGCACACCTCCGTGGACGTAGGCAATTTGCCGAACCACGTAAATTCTGCGTCTCGTCTACTTTACTTTTGTTTTGTTATTACGCTATTACTTGATTTGGTATTGGTTTGAGTTTTGTGTAAACTTAAGCTAGGTCTTCTCTCGAGGTTACTTGCTTCCGCGACGTGTGAGTGGTTCTTTCTGTCCCAATAATTGGTATCGGAGCAACAAGTTAGAGAGAAGTATTATTAATGAATCAAAGGATGACGTCTACTAGCAAGACAATTAAAGTTGGAAAGTACGAGATCAAAAAATTCAATGGGAAGAATGATTTTTTTCTTATTGGAGGATGCAGATGAAGAATTCGTTGATTTCGCAGAAATTGCACAAAGCTTTGGTGGGAAAGGAGAAGAAGCACAAAGATATGTCTGATGAGGATTAGGAGGATCTAGATCTGGAAGCACGAGTGTCGATTATCCTAGGCCTTGATAGGGACGTAGCTTTCTTGGTGGATGGAGAGGAAACAGTTGCGAGCGTGTAGTCAAATTTAGAGAGCACATTCATGACAAAGAGTCTAATGAACATTATCTACTTGAAATCCAAATTGTATACTTGCAAGATGGAGGAAGGTTCATCAATCCGAG
Source organism: Asparagus officinalis (assembly GCF_001876935.1). Classification (NCBI taxonomy): domain Eukaryota; kingdom Viridiplantae; phylum Streptophyta; class Magnoliopsida; order Asparagales; family Asparagaceae; genus Asparagus; species Asparagus officinalis. The sequence goes on from NC_033796.1 coordinate 9,147,770, forward strand.
AATACATCCACAAGTTTGATAGGATCATATCAGACTTGAAGGACATTGATGTGATAGTAGAAGACGATGATCAAGCGTTTTTGCTACTTCTTTCTTTACCAAAGTCCTATGAAAATCTGGTTCAAACGCTGATGCTTGTGGGTGATAATTTGAAGATGGATGAGACTAGAACGACACTTCTGGCGAATGATCTTTAAAAAATTATAACTAGTGACATGGCCACTAGTGGTAACAAGGAGCAAGCTCAGAGACTGTTTACTAGAGGAAGGGGCAATGAGAGAGGAAAAGGCAAGGGAGGAAAGTCTAGATCGAAATCGAGACCTCTTGCGAGAAGACCGTGTTTCAAATGTGGTGAGCTAGGGCATTTCAAGGTTGACTATCCTAATAAGAGAGTAGGTGGGAAGAAGAATAATAACAAGACTGAGAGGAGAGAGAGGATAAGGAAGAGGCGAGCTACATTTCAGAGGAAGGGAACAAAAATGAATGCTATGTTATCATGGGTGGTGAGGACATCTCTGGGAAGTGGAGTCTTGATTCAGGTTGCTCTTACCATATGTGCCCAAATAGGAAGTGGTTCACTACCCACATAAGCATTAATGGTGGAACCGTATTGATGGGGAACAACCATGCTTGTAAAATGGTAGGGCTAGGTGATATAAAAGTTAAGATGCATGATGGAGTGGTCAGAATCCTCACGGATGTGAGGCACATTCCCGACTTATGGAAGAATATTATCTCAGTTGGTGTATTAGACTCTGGTGGCTGTAAGATTGTTACAGAGAACAGAGTGAAGAAGGTTGTTCGAGGCTCCCTACTAGTGATGAAGGGTGTTCATCACGGTAACCTATATACTCTCTCAGGTACGACGGTGACAGGAGATGCAGCGGTTGGAACTAAAGGAAATGGTGGAGACCTATGTGAGCACATACGGTTAAGGCATAGGCGGTTTGAGTACATATCAGAGAAGGGTCTAGATCTGCTTGGTAAGGAGGGTTTGCTGAAAAATATGAAGAAATCTTACATGGACTTTTATGATAATTGTGTGTATGGAAAGACGCACATGGTTCAGTTTTTGAGAAGCAAGCACAAGAACAGAGGTATACCAGATTATGTGCACACAGATGTTTGGGGTCCGGCTTAGACAACTTCCAAGGGTGGTTCCAGATACTTTGTCTCATTTATAGATGATTATTCGAGGTATGCTTAGATTTATTTTCTTAAGTATAAGAATGAGGTATTCGAGACATTCAAGAAGTGGAAGGTAATGGTTGAGAACAAGACAAGGAAGAAATTGAAGATACTAATATCTGACAACGATACAGAGTATACAGATGGTGCCTTCAAGGAGTTCTGTGATCGGGAGGGCATTGCTCAACACTGGACAGTCAGATCTATACCACAGCAGAATGGAGTCGCAAAGAGGCTGAATTGAACATTGTAGGAGAAAGCAATGAGTATTCGCTCATATGCTGGTTTGGGCAAAGAATGGTGGGCATAAACAGTGGCTACAGCTTGTTACATTGTGAACCGTTCTCCATATTCTACACTGGATAATAATATACCTTATCAGGTATGGTCAGGGAGCATGCAGATTATGATAGGCTTAGAATTTTTGGTGTACCGCCTACTATCATGTCAATGAGGGAAAGCTTGACGCGAGGTTCAATAAGGCAATATTCTTAGGGTATGCAATGGGTGTAAAAGGCTATCGTTTTTAGTATACAGAAGATTCAAAGTTTGTAATCAGCAGTGATGTTACATTTGATGATAAATCTATGATTGCTAGGGCGCCTAAGGATGATGGTGTTAGGACTGTTGGGACTTCAAAGTCTCAGGTTATTGAGATAGAACCTAAAGACCAACCATGTTCTAGTCATGTTCAAGAGGAGGATCATGAAGATGATGAGCTTGAACAGGTTCAGCAAGAAAATACACAGGCACTATAACAACAACAGCTCGATAATAGTTTGGCTTCCACTAGGCCAAGCCGAGCATACAAACAGGTACTGAAGCTGGGGTCTGATCAACCCCTGAAGCACTATGGACAGGTTAATTTAGTAGAATACGTACTCTCAGTGGAGGATGATGAGCCGGTCACCTTCAAGGAAGCAATTCGGAACAGAGATAGTGATAGTTGGTTGGCTGCGATAGAGGAGGAGATGGAATCTTTTTGGAAAAATCAAACATAGGAGGTGATCTCATTGCCCGTAGGAAGGAAAGCTATTAGATATAAGTGGGTGTATAAAAGAAAGGAGAATCCTTCAGAGCTCGATGGTACAAGGTACAAGGCTAGGCTAGTGACAAAGGGGTTTGCACAAAGAGAGGGTGTGTGTTAAATAATGAGATATTTTCTCTGGTGGTAAAACACACTTCTATTCGGATGCTATTGAGTATTATTACTCATGGTATTCTTAAGCTGGAACAACTTGATGTCAAAACAGCCTTCTTGTACGGAGACTTGGATGAAGAGATTTATATGCATCAACCTGAAGGCTACAAGATTGTGGATAAGGAGCATCATGTATGTCGCTTGAGGAAATCACTCTATGGATTAAAACAATCACCTCGACAGTGGTACAAGCGATTTGATTCTTTCATGCTGAAGCATGGGTTTTTCAGAAGTGACTATGATTGTTGTGTCTACATTCGGAAGCTTCGTGGAGGTGATTATATCTATCTTCTTTTGTATGTGGATGATATGATCATTGCTTCGAAAAGTAAGATGAAGATAGATAGGCTAAAATCTCAACTTGGTAAAGAGTTCGAGATGAAGGACATGGGCGCTGTAAGAAAAATACTGGGTATGGAGATTAGAAGAGAGCGGGTGATTCGGCGATTGTTCTTGGGTCAAAAGGGCTACATAGGCGGGTGATCACGAGGTTCGGGATGCAAAGTGCTAAGTCGGTGGTGACTCCATTGGCTCCACGCTTCAGGCTTTCAGGTAAATAATCTCCCACTATAGCAGAAGAGAAGGCACACATGGAACGTGTTCCCTATGCTAGTACAGTTAGCAGTTTAATATATGCAATGGTATATACACGTTCAGATATTTTACAGACGGTTAGTATCGTCAGAAGATTCATGACGAATCCGAAAAAGGTACATTGGGAAGCAGTGAAGTGAGTCCTAAGGTACTTGAAGGGTATCGTTGATATGGGTTTGTATTTTGGTGGAGATACATGTCAGATTGATGGGTTTGTGGAATCTGATTGTGCGGGCGATCTAGATAGACGACGATCTACTACTAGTTATATATTTAGGATACATGGGGATCCAGTTAGTTGGCGGTCGATATTATAGGTTACAATGACACTTTCTACTATAGAGGCTGAGTACATAGCCATGACAGAGGGAGTGAAGGAAGCATTGTAGTTGCGGGGTATGCTAGATGATTTGGGAATTGAGCAGGATACCGTGAACTTGTTGTGTGACAGTCAGAATATGATTCATTTGGTGAAGAATCAAGTTCATCATGCTCGTACCAAGCATATCGACGTCAGGTATCATTTTGTACGGGATGTCATAGAAGAAGATAATATTTCTCTCATGAAGGTGCACATGAATGATAGTCCTATAGACATGTTAACCAAGGTGGTCACAGGTAGCAAGTTTCAGCATTGCTTGGATTTGCTTCATATCAGCCTGTGTTGATTTACCCAAGAGGGCGTGGCACTGCGGGGCATTGATGAGGTGTGGTGGAGACTATATGGAGAACAATTTTCTAAAATACGATTAGCTTGATCTGGTGGAGGGTACGTAGGTAACCGCGATATAGTGGCGCAGCTCGTTTGACCTGGTTTGACGATTTAGATCTCTCTTGCGATGTTGCAGTGTTCTTTTGGTACGGTTCTGGTGTTTGTTCAAAATTTGTGGTTTATCAAATGATGTACGAGATGGAGAATTATAGAAGAAACGATAAAAATAGCAAAAGCAGGAAGAAACAAGAATCTGGCGGGTTGGTCGATCGCGGACACTAGTGCGGTCGACCGTGGGCTGTGTGTTTACCGGCGGAAAAATCAGGGCTCTAGTCGGTCGACCGCGGACGCATGTGCGGTCGATCAAAAATATGCACGAGCTCAGGTCTATAGTTAGTGCTCTGGCCGGTCGACCGTGGCTTCATGTGCGGTCGACCGCGATGCGATCAGAAGCCCAGTTCGTTTTCTTCCTAATTTGTTTGGGTTTGTTATTTGGTATAAATACAAACTGTTTTTCTAGGGTTTTTTAAGGGTGTTTTTCAAACGAATTTGAGAGAGATCTTGAGAGAAAAAAGAGAGTTTGCTTGGAGTGATTGTACAAGAGAGAGGTTGTTCTTTCTTGGGTAGAGGTCGTAGCTTTGACTCTTTAGGACGAGCTTGTGGATTGTACAAGTCGTTAGGTGTTTCTCCTTCATAGTGGATGTTTGGTAAGAAAATTGAAAGAAGAAATGAGAAAATAAATTTGGATTATTCTCTCTAACAGACTTAGAAAAAGAATTAATTATAATTCTCTTAATGCAATCACTCTCTAACAAACTTAGAAAAAGAAATTACAATTCTTCTCAATCGGTTTCCTAATTTACAAAAGAGAGAAAGATCGACGGAGATCATTCCCTTTGTTTAAAACTTGGTTCTTCTTGGTGTCGATGGAATGCCTCCCTCAATGTTCATGTCGAGCTTGCTTTCCGTTGACGATCCGAACGTCTCACCTTGTGGAACGTTATCTTCGCCTCTTGACTCGAAGTCTCAGACGAACTTGCGTGGCAAGTTTGAAAATAACTCTTAACGCGTTTAATAACTCAGTGCGAGTTTAAACTCTGTAAAAGAGTTAACTGATTAAACCAAAAATCGGTTTCAAGCCAAGATCTAAGCTCTCTGTTGCTGAACGAAGATGCTCTCGGTTATTGAAGGAAGAATGCTGACCTTCTCCTAAAAAACGCCTTTAGATCTTCAAAATTCTAGTCCTTTGATGATCTACCCCAATGATCCGATTTAAGCTAATTTTTTAGCTATTTATATGGGATTAATGGGTGTAATTGACCCCTAAAATCGCTCCTTAGTGGGGTGTAAATCCCTCAGATCGTGGGGAAACAGTTTTTGAAAACCGTTGAGCTCGTGTTTGAACGAGTCAAACGCAAGAATTGCGTTTTGGGCATGAATTTTGCGTTCAAACGCGGCGTTTGGAAACTGTGTTAGCAGCTAGATCTGAGCTGTGTTTGCAGCTCTTGGAAGCTGTGTTTGTAGCTCTTAGAAGCTGCATTTGCAGCATTTGGAAGCTGCGTTTGTAGCATTTGTAAGCTGCATTGGCATAACACAGCTGGATTTGAGTTGCGTTAGCAGCTGGATTTAAGCTACATTGGCAGTTGATTATGCAGTGATTGCGTTGCTTTGACTTCATAACGTGGCCATTTGCGTTTCATTTCTGGAACGCAGTGATGAGCTTTGCGCTTTGTTGTTGGGACGCAGATATGAACTCTGCGTCTTGACTCTGGAACGCAGGGATGAGCCTCAGGTGAGCTTTAGACGAGCTTCAGGCGAAGTCCAATGTTCAGGCGAAGTCCAGTCTTGCAGATGGACTTTAGAATATAACTTGTGGCGAAGAACATGTCATAACTTTCAAACGGTAAGTCGGAATTGGACGAATTATATATACAAATCGGCTATCTTAACGAGACGGAGCTGACCAAACCAACCTAAAGGGTTTGGTTTGTTCCCATCCATTCCGCCAAATTCCTTACGGTTTGAGAGATATCTGTGTTTTGATTTGAAGAGACCGTCAATTTGTAGTCTCTTTATGGGGGTGTAAGCTAGTTAGCCTTTGTTTATATTTTGCTAGTTAGTATTTTGTTTCAGTATTTTTTTCAGCGTCTATCTTTTGTTAGTTTTAGAAAAAAAATTGTCACTTGCAAAATTATTAGAGTTAAGTAATAATTGGTCTAATTGGTAGATTTTAAAATTTCTAATTCCTAGTTAGTGATATACTCAAGTTTACCTTTTATGATAACTCTAAATAAGATTCTTAAGAAATGATTTTTCAACTAGTATACGTTAGTCAAGTCTTACCTTAGACTTTTAATTAAAAATAATAAAATTTTTGCATGCTTAACTTAGAGTTGAAAATATTTTTTCAAGTTATCTTAATTTACACATTTTTTTCAGACTATATATACTTACACACATATATATATTAAAAAAACTAACCTTATAAAAGAAGAATGCGAAAAATGGGTACCAAAAAGAAAAAAAACTCTTAAATTCAAGGTGATTCTATCATATAAAGCCTAAATTGACTGAGTAATTAAGCCCAAGGAGTATCTCTATATTTAATAACCTAAGCCCAATTGGGTTGGGATTCATTGGCCCAAAAGAGATATCTGTGTTTTGATTTGAAGAGACCGTCAATTTGTAGTCTCTTTTGCTAGAGTGTTGCAAAGATCATCATCTTGTAACCTTTATCTTGGCTCCTTAAAAATATGAGAGTCATCAGATTATAACTCCCGATGTTGATTGTGAAGGCTGTTTAATTAGAGCTTTCATCGGTTATTGTGAAGGTCGTCAGATTGTAACCTTCATCGATCTACGTAAAAGTTTTTAAATTATAGCATTCTAGAAGCCATTAAATTGTAACTTTTATCATCGGTGTTTGATGGAGATCAGTTATCTGTAGTAATTTTTAGACAACCTACAGTGGAATCCCTCTGCACACCTCCGTGGACGTAGGCAATTTGCCGAACCACGTAAATTCTGCATCTCGTCTACTTTATTTTTGTTTTGTTATTACGCTATTGCTCGATTTGATTTTGGTTTGAGTTTTGTGTAAACTTAAGCTAGGTCTTCTCTCGAGGTTACTCGCTTCCGCGACGCGTGTGGGATGTTTTTTCTGTCCCAACATCGAAATTACAATGAGAATTGGGGTTAATAATTTTATTTTCTAACAAATTGCATGTAAGTGCTGAGCTTTTTCTTTTTCTTGAGCTCAATGATTGAAGTGGTGGAGCTATAGAGATCCAAACTGTCGAGTCGAAATGACATCACATGGGCTAGAAGCATGCCCAACTCAGTGGCCATGTTTGTGCTCTTGTCTGCACAATTTGCTGCAACAATTGACATGATCCCCCACAAACCAAAGGAGAAAAAAATGTTGTTGATGGTTTTTATTAAAGAAAGTGGAGAGGTCAATCTAGCTAACCCTAAAAGCTATGATGTTGCCTTTTCTGTGCTAAGAGAAAAGCCTAAATGGTATCGAAGTTGATCCAAGGGAATTTAAAAGATGAAAGCAATTTCAAAACGTAAAGGTGCAACCAACAACATTGATGGGAGAGGTGCCTTGTTTCTTTTTCTTGAAAGTGATCTTTGCATCTGCTTGTGTACAATATATATGCATTTAAAAAAAAGATAAGAGTTGGAAGTTGGGAATTGAAAAATATCTATGTAATTAAGGCGAAGTTTAAATAAAGACATGATTTTTGCATTTGCTTGTGTACGTAGAATATATGCATAAAATCAATATAAATGGCATTTTTACAAATCAATATTATCCTACAAAATGAAAAGTTTATATATGATTTTATTTTTATTTTATGTATATTTTCACAAAGTCATCCTTTTTTTAACCATGTTTTCTTTCCATCCTTGTATATAAATATTTATGTATAAGATGTTAGAACATTGTTCGTACGAGATTGTTAGATACAATATCTCTTTGGTTGAGCAATAACATACTCTCATTTACTATTGATATGTTTCGTGGGTTGATATATTTTATATATAAACAGGTACGAGCATGTTGTGGTTCGAAAAGATGCAAAAATCAGTACGAATGTTAATTTTAGCCTTCGAACCATCAATGGTCAAGAGACAACCATTGATGATCAAGCATCTGATCAATGATTATAGGAGAAAATTAGAGAAAAATAGAAACAGGAGTTGGCATCCATGATGATCTATAGTGACCCATCAATGGTTACAGTAACCATTAATGGTTACAGGGGGATAATCAAAGAAATCCAGAAGCCTAAATTAGCATCATCAATGATTACAGTGGAACAATCGATGATCACCAAGCGAACATTGATGGTCGTGATCTAATATCGATGATTATGATTAATTTGGTAGTTTTTAAGATTTAATCTCAGCCTTCCGTCGATCCATTTGATCTCCTATTTGCACTCAGATTTGGGTATCTCTTTTTTATCCTATCAATGTCTATTTAAGGAGAGTTTGAGATTATAGTTAATAAAGAAGTTCAAAGAGGTAAATACACAAAAGGAAAAAATTTTATTCCAGGGTTTGAGAGAGAGAGAGAGAGAGAGAGAGAGAGAGAGAATCAAATGCCCCAAGTCTCGTTCAACTTCTTCAAGGCACGCATTTCATTGGAGTTTGATCCTGCGAGAAGGAGTGCCCTACACTTGCATTGTTACAGCACTTCTTCACGGATCTTCATCTTCATCAATTTGAAGAATGATTTGACAAAAGGTTTTAAGATTGTTCTCTTTGCGCTTTAATTATTTTGGTTGGTCGTATATCAAACTTGTGTATTTGATGGTGTATTCAAACCGAGATAATTGAGGGGTTGGGCTAGCTAGGGCCAGGTTTCTTTCGATCATTGTGAAGAGTTAAGTTAAATGATTGGTTTTGGGTAGATTTTAGGGTGCTGTCTTTGAAGCCTACTGAATCGGGGTGTGATACAGATGAACTCTTGTTTGGTGGAAAATTTATAGTAAGAAGAATGAAAGAAATTTGATTTGTATTTTCTCGATCTCGATTACAATTTGAATTCCGATTACAAAAGAGAGGAGAATGATCTGGATTCTCCCCTTGGTTTAATTCTGGGTTCTTCACGGTGGCGATGGAGTGCCTCCCTTGAATGCTCGCGTCGAGTTTGCTCTCCGTTGACGATCTGAACGTCTTGATTCACTAGAACAGTATCTCCTCCTCACGATTTGATGCTATGGAGGACTTGCGTGGTAAGTTTGAAACTCTGAACGAATTGATAACTAAGAGCGAGTTTAAACTCTTGTAAAAGAGTTGATTAATCTTAACTGTAATTGGTTAGACAAACCAAGCACGAAGATAGCTCCTGTTGCCGAAGAATGCCCTTTGCTGATCTCTAGATCTGAAAATGCTCAATGATCCCAAAGATCTCTCTTGATCTGCCCAAGCCGAAGAGCTGACCAGCCCTTAACTAAACTGATTTTTTAGTTATTTATAGGGGATTAAGGAGTGTAACCGTCTCCTTAATCCGCTCCTAAGTGGGGCTGAATGGGGTGTAACCCCCTCCTTAATCCGCTCCTAAGTGAGGCTGAATAGGGTGTAACCACCTCCTTAATCCGCTCCTAAGTGGGGGCAAAAATCCCTCAGATCATGGGGAGAAAACGGTTTCTGGAACCGCAACTCGTGTTTGAATGAGTCAAACGCAGTTCTTGCATTTTGGAATAAAATCTACATTTGAACGCAGTGTTTACAAGTTGCATTAGGCAACAGATGGAACCTGCATTGGTAGCTATTAGAAACTACGTTGGCAGTAGTTAGATGATGCGTTTGACAGCGGTTGGAAGCTGTGTTTTGCAGCATTTAGGAGCTGCGTTTGGCAGCGAATGGAAGCTGCGTTTTGCAGCATTTAGGAGCTGTGTTTGGCAGCGAATGGAAGCTGCATTTGCGTAGCTTTGACTCTGGAATGAGGTCACTTGTGCTTCATCTCTGGGATGCAGGGATGAGTCCTGCGTCTTGGATTGAAGAGACCGTTGGCTTGTAATCTCTTCTGTCAGAGCGTCACGACGATCGTTGTTTAGTAATCTTCACTTTGGCTCTTTGATATGTGAGAGTCGTCAGATTACAACTCTCATTATTGGTTGTAAAGACCATTGATCAGAGCTTTCATCAATTGTCATGAAGGTCGTTGATTTGTAACATTCATCGATCTACGTGAAAGTCTTCAAATTGTAGCCTTCTGGAAGTCGTCGAATTGTAACCTCCATTGTTGATGTTTGATAGGGATAAGCTATCTGTTATGATTTTTAGACAGCCTACAGAACTCCCTCTAAAGTTTTTGAAAGTTCACGGTTGACTGGGACGAATTTTCGGAATACTTTGGATCTCAACTCTGATCTTAGAGCTGTTGATTCCTTATCATAAAGGAGTTGTTCTCTGCAACCGATTCGAAGGCATCTTGGTTGAAGGGATTTGCCACACAGGACTCGTGTGAAGGTATGCATCATAATCCTGCTTCTGAAATGCGGGGGTGGACCCCTGTGTTTTGAACTAGAGATGTGGGTCTTAACCTTGCGTTTCAAATTTGGAAAGCGGGTCTGACCTTGGCGTTGTGGTTTTTGCGACGCAAGTGTGACCTCGGCATTTTGACTTAAGACGCGGAAGCGGCATTCATGCATTTTGACTAAGTCTTTGAGACTTATCATTAGCTCTTCTGTTTCAAGTCTCGGCTCACCACCATTAAGCTGATGGGCCTGCAAACATATATAGGATTTTTGGTAAACCCTCAGCCATCAACGGATTTGATAAACCTTTACCGGCTACCGTTTGAGTCGGGCTAGCATGCAGATTGTCTAAGTCCGTTTTACATGTGACGTTGTGCTAAGAGAGTTAACTCTCTTGGTGCTATGATGAGAGCGAGTTTAAACTCTTGTAAAAGAGTTGATTAATCTTAACTGTAATTGGTTAGACAAACCAAGCACGAAGATAGCTCCTGTTGCCGAAGAATGCCCTTTGCTGATCTCTAGATCTGAAAATGCTCAATGATCCCAAAGATCTCTCTTGATCTGCCCAAGCCGAAGAGCTGACCAGCCCTTAACTAAACTGATTTTTTAGTTATTTATAGGGGATTAAGGAGTGTAACCGTCTCCTTAATCCGCTCCTAAGTGGGGCTGAATGGGGTGTAACCCCCTCCTTAATCCGCTCCTAAGTGAGGCTGAATAGGGTGTAACCACCTCCTTAATCCGCTCCTAAGTGGGGGCAAAAATCCCTCAGATCATGGGGAGAAAACGGTTTCTGGAACCGTTCAACTCGTGTTTGAACGAGTCAAACGCAGGTCCGTCCTGTATTATAGAATGAAATCTGCATTTGAACACAGTGTTTGCATGCTGCGTTAGGGAACCGATAGAACCTGCGTTGGCACCTATTAGAAGCTGTGTTGGCAGCAGTTAGATGCTGCGTTTAGCAGCGGTTGGAAGCTGCGTTTTGTAGTATTTAGGAGCTGCATTTAGCAGCGAATGGAAGCTGCGTTTGCAGCATTTAGGAGCTGGGTTTGCATAGCTTTGACTCTGGAATGAGGCCACTTGTGCTTCACCTCTGGGATGCAGGGATGAGTCCTGCGTCTTGGATTGAAGAGATCGTTGGCTTGTAATCTCTTCTGTCAGAGCGTCACGACGATCGTTGTTTAGTAATCTTCACTTTGGCTCTTTGATATGTGAGAGTCGTCAGATTACAACTCTCATTATTGGTTGTAAAGACCATTGATCAGAGCTTTCATCAATTGTCATGAAGGTCGTTGATTTGTAACATTCATCGATCTACGTGAAAGTCTTCAAATTGTAGCCTTCTGGAAGTCGTCGAATTGTAACCTCCATTGTTGATGTTTGATAGGGATAAGCTATCTGTTATGATTTTTAGACAGCCTACAGAACTCCCTCTAAAGTTTTTGAAAGTTCACGGTTGACTGGGACGAATTTTCGGAATACTTTGGATCTCAACTCTGATCTTAGAGCTGTTGATTCCTTATCATAAAGGAGTTGTTCTCTGCAACCGATTCGAAGGCATCTTGGTTGAAGGGATTTGCCACACAGGACTCGTGTGAAGGTATGCATCATAATCCTGCTTCTGAAATGCGGGGGTGGACCCCTGTGTTTTGAACTAGAGATGTGGGTCTTAACCTTGCGTTTCAAATTTGGAAAGCGGGTCTGACCTTGGCGTTGTGGTTTTTGCGACGCAAGTGTGACCTCGGCATTTTGACTTAAGACGCGGAAGCGGCATTCATGCATTTTGACTAAGTCTTTGAGACTTATCATTAGCTCTTCTGTTTCAAGTCTCGGCTCACCACCATTAAGCTGATGGGCCTGCAAACATATATAGGATTTTTGGTAAACCCTCAGCCATCAACGGATTTGATAAACCTTTACCGGCTACCGTTTGAGTCGGGCTAGCATGCAGATTGTCTAAGTCCGTTTTACATGTGACGTTGTGCTAAGAGAGTTAACTCTCTTGGTGCTATGATGTTAAATACGTAGACTTCGTTATTGTTATGGGAATAGGCTACCCGGCAGCATGTGTCAGATGCAGATTTATCTCTATTTAGGGATCGAGATAAAATCCTTCATGCGTGTAAGGCATAGATTTTAGCGTTATTAATAACGATCTGCCACGATGTTGAATATGTGGGCTCTTGTCCTTTTTTATGGAAAAAGACTAGCCGACAACGCGTATTAGGCGTTGACTTATCCCTACTTATGATTGAGATAAAATTCCCCAGAATGAATTCTGGTGTTTTTTTCATGATGAATGACTAACCGCCAACACGTATTAGGCATTGACTTATCCTTACTTAGGATTTGAGATAAAATTCTCCAGAATGAATTCTGGTGTCTTTTTCGCAGTGAAAGATTAACCGGCAACGCGTATTAGGCGTTGACTTATCTCTAGTTAGGGATCGAGATAAAGTCCACTATGCATGAAAAACATGGATTTAGATATTATTAATTTAATAATAATCACTGGCTACGATATTGAATACGTAGAATTTGTTATTGTTTCTTCATGTGTTACTTAAAACACTAAAAGAAAGTTGGAAGTGCCAGAGGAGTAGTATTAACTTGGTATAAATCTTCACTTAGAGTAAAATTCAAAAATTTTCTTCATTATCACTAGGATAATTCCAGAAAATCTTTAATCTACTGGGGATTTTATGATGAAAACTTGCTTTTCTTGTTGAAAAATGATTAACAAGTTCATTGGAGAGCGTTTGACTGTTAGAGGTGTGATGTTAACCTAACAGTATTTTATGGGTCTATCGCTCTATTGAAGAGAGTCGATAAGTTGATTTGGTCATCAGAGGTGTGATATTAACTTGACGGATATGTAGACCTATCGTTCTATTGAGGAGAGTCGATAAGTTAATTTTGTCAGAGGTGTGATATTAACATGACAAGATTGAATATTACAATCAGGGCAATTTTGAAGACCTATCGCTCTATTGGGGAGAGTCGATAAGTAGATTTTATCAGAGGTGTGGGATTAACGTGACAAGGATTTGTTGTGATCAGAGTAACCTTGAGGACCTTATATGTTGGAAAAATTGCAATGAAGAGAACAAAAGAAAATTGACTTGTATTTCTTTGATTCCGATTACAATTCGATTACAAAAGAGAAGAGAACGAATTTGGTTCTCCCCTTTGTTTAAAACTGGGTTCTTCACGGTGGCGATGGAGTGCCTCCCTCGAATGCTCGCGTCGAGTTTGCTCTCCGTTGACGATCCGAATATCTTGATTCACTGGAACGATGTCTTCTCCTCACGATTCGACGTTGTGGAGAACTTGCGTGGCAAGTTTGAAACTCTTGATGAGTTGATAACTTTGTGAAAGAGTTGATTTGAACCGAAGATCAGTTAATAAGCCAAGGCTAGAAGAAAGCTCCGGTGGTCGATCGTTGTTGAGGATGAACGTCGATCTCCCCCTTGCTGCCAAGCCAAAAGATCTCCTCTTCCTGCTGCCAAGAAATTCCCTCCTCGCTGCCCAGTCTCAGATCCGAAAATGCCAGCCTTTAACTCAGTTGAGTTTACCCATATTTATAGGGAATTAAGGGGTGTAACCGCCCTCCTTAATTCTCTCCATAGTGGGGCGGAAATCCATCAAATCGTGGAGGGAAAATAGTTCCTGCAACCATTCAGCTCATGTTTGAACGAGTCAAACGCCCACGTGGGCGTTCAGGATCCTAACTCCGCGTTTTAGAATTGAGACGCGGAGTTGGGTACTCGCTGGGTGTTGAAAAACGCGGGTCCGACCCCAGCGTTTTAATGTTGTAACGTGGGTTCGACCCTCGCGTTTTGATGTTGTAACGCGGATCCGACTCTAGCGTTTTTTATGTTGTAACGTGGGTTCGACCCTCGCGTTTTGATGTTGTAACGCGGATCCGACTCCAGCATTTTTATGTTGACATACGGGGAGGACCTCCGCGTTTTGGTGTTGATACACGGGGAGAACCTCCGTGTTTTGGTCTTAGAGCGCGGTGATGAGTTCCGCGTCTTGCTTTGGAGAGATTATCAATAAGTAATCTCTTTTGTCATAGCGTTGCAAAGATCATTGTCTTGTAATCTTCGTCTTGGTTCCTTGAGAATATGAGAGTCATCAGAATGTAACTCCCGATGTTGATTGTGAATGCTGTTGAACTAGAGCTCTCATCGGTTGTCGTGAAGGTCGTCAGATTATAACCTTCAGCGATCTACGTGAAAGTCTTTAAATTGTAGCCTTCTGAAAGTCGTCAGATTGTAACTTCCATCATCGGTGTTTGATGGGGGATAAGCTATCTATTGTGATTTTTAGACAGCCTACAGACCTATCGCTCTATTGACAAGAGTCGATAAGTTAATTGTCAGAGGTTTTATGTTAACATGACGGGAATTTGTTACGATCAGAACAACTTTATGGACTTATCATCCTATTGGAGAGGATTGATAAGTTGATTTGTCAGAGGTGTGGTGTTAACGTGATAAAAATTTGTGCTGCGATTGGAGAAACTTTGAGGACTTATCATCCTATTGAAGAGGATTGATAAGTTGATTTGTCAGAGGTGTGGTGTTAACATGACACGAATTTATTACGACCGGAGTAACTTTGAGGACTTATCATCCTATTGAAGAGGATTGATAAGTTGATTTGTCAGAGGTTTGGTGTTAACATGATGGGAATTTGTTGCGATCGGAGCAACTTTGTGGACTTATCATCCTATTGAAGAGGATTGATAAAATAATTTGTCAGGGGTTTGGTTTTAACGTGACAAGAGAATGTGTACTTGTGACTTGCACAAGATTTTGGGAATTAGCGTATCGCTGGGGAAACTTGCTAGGTGAGTTTATCACCAAAAGCGATGAATTTTGATACTTGTGATTTGAATAAGGTTTTGAAGACTTAGTGTCTTGCTGGGGAAGATTACGATTTGAGAAATTTTGAGGACCTATCATCCTATTAACAATGATTGATAAATTGATTGTCAGAGGTGTATTGTTAACGTGACAAATTAGGAGTGATGCAAGCTGCATTCATACTCTGTGGGGGTAATGATCGTCAGAAGTGTAATGTTCACTCGATGATGTGAAAGATTTGTTACTCTTAATCCCCAGTTTTGATTAAGACTTAGCAGGGGAATAAAAATAGGGGTAGACATAGCATATTGCCTTATGGGCCACTATCCATCAAGTTGTTCAGTGACATTAGAGTGTAACGACTACGATTAGAATAGAGGTATGTCACACAACATGCCGCTATCTGAAGAGTTTGGCTATCAGAGGTAACTGTTAACGTGATAGTTTTGTGGAACCGACATCCTATTGAAGAGGATTGGCAGATTGATGGGCTATCAGAGGTAGATGTTAACGTGATAGAGGATTAACAAGGTTATGGACTATCAGAGGTAACTGTTAACGTGATATTTTTATGGATATACCATCCTATTAAAGAGGATTAGCAGGAGAATTTAAATGGAATAGACTATCAGAGGTAATCATTAACGTGATAGTTTTGGTGGATCCGCTATCCTATTGAAGAGGATTGGTAGATTGAATTTGGAGAAAATAGACTATCAGAGGTGATCATTAACATGATAGTTTTGGTGGACCCGCCATCCTATTGAAGAGGGTCGCGTGGGGGAATTTAGGGGAAAAGGACTATCAGAGGTGTATTGTTAACTTGATAGTTTTGACAGATTTCGTGGTTGACAGAGGTATTCTATTGAACATGATAACTCAGAAAATTTATTACTCATAATCCAATAAACTATAAATAAACCAACCCCCAGTCTTGAACAAGCGCAGAGGGAAAAAATGGTAGTCATGGCACATCACCTAGTGGGCCACTATCTAACGAGTTTGACTATCAGAGGTAATTGTTAACATGATAGTTGTTGGATCTACCATCTTACTGAAGAGGATTGGCTTTAGTGGCCGTGATATCTTCCCCTTACGACTGATAAGATTGGGCTTGGTCTGATTGCTCAGGTTGATCCTGCCTACTTTATTCTTCAGCTTTGATCATAACAATAATTTTTTGAGCCTGTTTACCTTGAGAGATTAGTTGTTTCTAGGAATGGCATTCTGTAACCCTCATTTGTGCTAGAAGGTCGGTCTGCAAGTTGTGTCGATAGGTCTCCACTAAGGTAGAATGTGTCATACCTGTCGGGCATCACAGATCCATGTTTCGAAACCTTTTGACGAATGTTTTGACGGACTCCCTCTTCTTCTACTTAGTGGTGAGAAGGGTATGGATGGAGACTTCTGTATCATCTTCAAATAATCTTAACAGGAAGAGTCTCTCTAGATCCGCCCACTTTTGGATACATCCCACAGGAAGTTTTCTGAACCATTCAAAGGCAACTCCCTTGAGGGTGCTAATAAACAATCGAGCCAGTATGGTATCGTTTGATATCACATTCCTAGTATGTGACTTGAAATGATAGATATGTTGATTCGGTGATCCCGTGCCATCAAAAGTTTGTAGCGTCGGGACTTCGAACTTTGGAGGATAAGGGGTTAAATCCCATTTGGCAGGATAGGGCCTAGAAACTCCCTCATCTTGGAGCTCGCTTCTGTTAGCAATGGCATTAAGACGTGCTTCCAATTCTTCTATTTTGGCCGATTGAGGATTCTGCTCATTCTCGATCCCGTTATATAAGTTTTATTTTAATCCTTATGATTATTTTTAGTGTTTGAGAATAACAAGGATTTTGACTATTTTCTTTATAATTAGAGGGGTTAGCTCTTAATCCTTCTAAATAGAAGTATTAGTAAACCCCTCATTTTGATGGGTTAACTCATTTTAATCCCTCTAGAGGGGTTAGCTTAACATTTCTATATATTTTGTGTTTGGCAAATTATAGAGGGTTAACTCACTTTAACCCATATATAGATTTTTTATGTTTGGCGGGTTAAGAAAGGGTTAAGTCTCCTTAACCTCTCACTTAACCCTTTGCCAAATGATACATATATGTAGAAGAAACACAATTACCAAACACCTCCACCTGAGATGAGCCAACGACCATAATCAAATCTGAACTATGTCCACCTGCTGCACTCAAATTTTGATCCTTAAACTCATCATCTGTATCCACACCAACATGATTCCCAATCTGTGTCATCTCAGCTGGAATCCCAAACGATACAGAATAATCTGGAGAGCGTGGAGTAATTTCCACCCAACGTGAAGTAACATCACTCTTCACCTACTGCGATACATCTCTGATCTGACCAATACTCTCCACCTGCTGAGAGTCAAACATGACATTACTGCTCAGAACAATCTTCTTGAAAATAGAGTCCCCATAACATGTAGCCAAACACGCCTTTGAATTCCAAATATGCACTCGGATCAATTTTTACACCCTCGATGTGACAATATGCTGGGAACTCAAATATCCGAAGCAAACCAAAATCTAAAGTAGATCTAACAGTCCCAAATACTCCAATCGTAGCAGACGACAACCTATGAATAAGATGGCTCAAACATGTCAAAGCCTCAATACCAAAACTTTTCTTCAAACTACTGTTTGACACCAAATACTGATCTTTCTCCAGCAAGGAACAACTCATCAAATTTGTCACCTCATCCCGTTGCCCTAATATTTCCTTTCCAATGAAATGTCTCAAACTGCCTTGAGTCGACACAAATGCAGAAATGGATCTTTCTTGTACTTCCCATCAAAATCAAAATGGAGTACCTTGTCCTTTTTCTGTCTGTTTTGGTCTCTATACACTTCTTCGACCGGATCTTTTGTAACCAAAAAACAATTACTTGAGATAACAATGAATTCAATGAAGGCAATTTTCACCGCGAACAATCTGGCGACCACAGTGGGAGCCG
>NC_033796.1:9166030-9173178 GCF_001876935.1 Asparagus officinalis
CCCTTCTACCGCAGAGGGCGTGGTGACTCTCTCGAAGAGAGCCCGCCAAAGGCAACGTCAACGCCTTGCGAAACAATTCGCAAAGGCCATGGAGTCAGTTGACGGGATCCGCTACAACGCAGATCTGAAGAACAAGAGAGGCAAACAACCTCAACAACAGATGAATGGCAACTCCTCCAAGCCGCCAACGAATGAATGGATACGGGTCAAACGGAACCGTTCGACACTTGAAGAGCGGATTCACAAACGCCGCGCGTTACTCGCACAAGCAAAAATTCTTATGCAGGAGGCCAAGAAATTGGAGGAAGAAAGAGTGGCCAGAAAACCATTACCAACCCGCCAAGTATGGAGACCGAAGCAGCTTCCAACAAAAGTTCAACCACCGGCGAATCAACCCAAGTCGCCGGTAATTTCAATAGCTTCTCCGGGAGATTATGCAGAATCATCCCGAAGGAAGAAACCAGTTTTGGAACGCCTCGGTCCACTTCCCGATGAACGAGGCAAAGCTCCAGTCCAAGATCGTTTGGGCCCGATAAAGAAGCACAGAACGACTCAACACGCTGGGGGTCGCCGTCACCTCCAATATGACAAAGAAATCAGGGCAGCTACGCGCACCAATTTGCGCATTGAAGTCCAGGAGCCCGCTGAGAACTCACGCCCAAAAAGGCATGTTTCGAGGCGCGTGACTCTTGAAGGCCCAAAGAAGGCAGTTCACCCTCAGAAGGAAACATTATCATCTGATGACGATAATGTTATACCTGAGAAGTCGTGCCAACACACGATAGGTCAAGCAGACGAATTGTACTATCGTGTTGGGGGTACGAGTAAAACCAGGAAGAGGAGTCCCCGAGGACTGGAAACTCAATGCCCCTGTTCCAAACTCATTCGGGCAGTATTGTCTGAGTGCAACTGCATCAAGGCGGTCCCCGAAAGAGTTTCGGTTTTCGAAAGGATTCCTGCTCTGCTGTCGCATCAGACAATACAGTATCCAGCGAGGGACAACCCCGCGAGTTATTTATGATAAGCGCGGAACAAGTGGCCAAGATGCTCGAAGAAGCCATGGCTAAACAGCAAGAGAGCTTCAAGCTCGAAATGCAGATGGCCATGCAGAGTATGAGAGAAATGCATGACCAGCAAATTCAAGCACTGGCGAACCAGCAAGGCGAACCAAGTCGTCGTAACCAGGTTCATCAAGAAGATGAGGATACAAATGCAAATGAGACGCATGATGCCAATAATCCTCCCGTCAATGCAGGGGGTGGTAACGAGAATGCTAACGAAGACTCGGGTGAAAGTCTGAAAATCAAAAATCTCGAGAGCAAAATCAATACGTTGATTTCCGCTCAAGAGATAAAGAAGACTGGCATTCCTTGTCCCTACCCAAGAGAATGGGAATCAATCCCGTATCCGGCGAAGTTCAACTTAATCAACTTCACGCCGTTTGATGGGAAGGGTTCGCCCACTCAGCATGTGATTTATTTCAAATCACACCTGGGGGTAATCTCTGGCAATGAGCTTTGTTGGCACTCTTCGCGGAGCCGCCTTCGATTGGTATCGTCGCCTCAAGCCAGGAAGCGTGAACAGCTGGGACGACATGGAGACTAAGTTCCTCGCTAACTTCTTCGACGACGACACCGAGATTTCAATTGGCACACTATTTGACGAGAAGCAAAAACATGGTGAAACAGTTGAAAACTTCGTAAAGAGATTCCGAAACAAAGCAATGAATTGCAGGGATCCGGTCAGTGAAGACTTTATCCTCGAGACTTGTCACAATAATCTTTCATTGGACATGTTGGAAGCAATGGGAACAGCACCGTCTGACACTTGGAAAGACTTGAAGGTGTGCGGGGAACAAGCCGAACGCTTCCTCCGAAGGAAGAAAGCCGAAAGGAGCCAACCGACGGCGAATCTTCCGAACTCAAATTTCGCCTCTCGTGATAAGGGCAAAGCACCTACAGCTACTGGTGGTGCTAACCAGACGTCGCAAAAGCAACTCCGAAAACAGCAAAAGACTTCGGGTCCGAGACTCCAAAGAGAATATTCCTTCAAGGACGAAGACGTTCCAGCCATCTTCGAATCCCTCCTTGGAAGCAACAAGATCAACCTACCACCTATCACAAATCAGGAGGAAGCTGACAACACTACGGACCCAAAGTACTGTGCATACCATAGGAGGGTCGTTCATCCCACCAAGGATTGCTTCGCTCTCAAGAATAGCATTCAGACCTTGGTTGAAGCCGGCGTTATATCGCTTAATTAAGTCGCAACAACACTCCGATAAGTATAAGAGTATAAACTGCTCCTTTCTAGACTCCAAAGAGTATACGAGTATAAACAGTATACGAGTATAAACTGTTTCTCATTCCTCCAACAGGTGCAAGAGGTTAAACTGCTCCCTGCATACTCTAATAGGTATATGAGTCTAAACTAGGTGCAAGAGGTTAAACTGCTCCCTGCATACTCTAATAGGTATATGAGTCTAAACTGTTTCCCACTTTTAACGAGAAGTTCCTGGAGAATATTACGCTAATATTCTTAAGGATAACCCGGTTAGGTAACTGAGAATAATATCCGAACCAGTTCCGCAGAGGAAGCTGGGGGTGGACGATTTATGTAACGGGAAGTTCCTATAGAATCATATATTCTTAAGGATAACCTGAACATGCGATTGAGGATAACGTACTCCTCGTTACACCCAGTTTTATAAGAAAGCTGGGGGTGGATAATTCGTGTAATGGGAAGTTCCCAAAAGAATGTTAATATTTTTAGGGATAACCCGATCGATGTGAACAAAGTGATGAACACTAAATCTCTCACCGATCAGACTAATTGACGGTGGGACCACTAAATTCGATCAAGTTTAATCCAATCAAACTTACGCTATGTTCGTGCACTCAACACTTTCATAGTTAGAGTCCGGATATAATAAATCTTGATCTGTCACCTGGTCAAACCTTTCTATAGTTAGGATGCACAAAAAGACACCAGAGTTCGATTCTGGGGTATTCTATCCTGAAACCTAAGCAAGGATAAGTCTGCGCCTGACACGCGCTGCCGGTCAGTTCTTAACCGTTTAAAAAGAACACCCGTTCACATATTCAACATTGTGACAGGTTGTTATTAATAACACCAAAATCCATGCCTTACACGCATGGGGAATTTCATCCTGAATCCTAAGAAAGGATATGCCGACGCCTAACACGCGTCGCCGGTTTAGTCTTTCCCCGTAGAAAAAGACACCAGAGTTCGATTCTGGGGTATTTTATCCCGAAGCCTAAGGAGGGATAAGTCAACGTTTAATACACGTTGCTGGGTAGCCTATTCCCATGACAACGGCGAAGTCTATGTATTCAAAGTCATAGCAACAAGTCTTAGAGGATTCAGTCTCTAAGCACAACGTTACATGCGGAACGGATTTAGACAATTCGCATGCTAGCCCGACTCAAACGGTAGTCGGTAAAGGCTAATCAAATCCGTTAAAGGCTTGGGGTTAGCCAAAAATCCTAAAGTCAACGCCTAACACGCGTCGCCGGGTAGTCTATTCCCGTGAGAAAGACGAAGTCTACGTATTCGAAGTCGTAGCATCAAGTCTAAGGGAGTTCATTCCTTTAGCACAACGTCACATGCGGAACGGACTTAAGACAATCCGCATGTAAGCCCGATTCAAACGGTAATCGGTAAAAGCATGACAAATCCGTTGAGGGCTGAGGATTTGCCAAAAATCCTAAGTCAACGTCTGATACACGTTGCTGTTTAGTCTTTTCACAGGAGAAAGACGAAGTCTACGTATTCAATATCGTAGCACTAAAAGAGTTCATTCCTTTAGCATAACGTCACATGCGGAACGGACTTAAAACAATCCGCATGTAAGCCCGATTCAAACGGTAATCGGTAAAAGCATGTCAAATCCGTTGAGGGCTGAGGATTTGCCAAAAATCCTAAGTCAACGTCTGATACACGTTGATGTTTAGTCTTTTCATAGGAGAAAGACGAAGTCTACGTATTTAATACTGTAGCACTAAAAGGGTTAACTCTTTTAGCACAACGTTATGTGCAGAATGGATCTAAACAATCTGCATGCTAGCCCGACTCAAACGGTAGTCGGTAAAGGCGCATCAAACCCGTTGATGGCTGAGGATTTGCCAAAAATCCTATAAATATGCGAGTCATTGACGCATCAATCCAACAACTTCAGGATAAGATCTATACATGCAGATGAATCAGCTTTAACAGTTGGTCCTGCAGCCCCGACACTTGGGACCACCATGCTCCAATACCTCAAGAGCTTAAACTGTGTATACTCCAACAAACGTCAAACGTTCGAAACCCTAGGGTCAACGCCGGTCAACGCGTAACCCTAGGTCAACGCCGATCAATGCGTTACAATGAAAAAAATCAATACTCCGAAAAGTATACAGTTTGCGTCGAAAATTGATGTATTCATTGCGGTATTCATTACAACTTCAATCGTTACAATGAAAACAAAAAAAGATTGTCTTTTTTTAAGACTTTTACACAATGAAAACAAAAGTTTACAACTCTCGTCAAAACAAACGCAGAGATCGTTTATCGGTCTTCTGCTTGCGTAGGATCTTTGCCTGTGCCGGGGTTTATCCGTGGACCGCCTTAGATCTGGATCCGGTTGATGAAAAATTTGGCAGAGCTTCGCCTTCGCCGAGGAAGTATTTGATTTGAAGCGCTGAAATCGACCAAGCGAAATCAGGGCTCTTCTCGAGATTAAGACCAAGCCTAATCTCAAGGGACGGACGGGAACGGGCGTCGGATCTCTCGAACTCTCCTTCTTTATGCCGAAGAACTCGCCAAGATCTGTCAACCCTCGCTGAAATTCGTGCTCCTTTGACTCCACAATCCGGCAGCACCTCCTCGTCTTGATAATCAATCGCCCCCGCTGAAAGGAGGCCCTAGGCTTGTATTTATAGGGCTTCGGAAGCGGTTATTTGGATGAGAACAAGTGATTTGGCTCTATCTTCAGTTAACAACAGCCTAACCACGTTTGGGGATGATATCAGGTCAGTTAGAAACCCCTGGAACCAACAAATCTCGAGAAAAACCATCAAAAACCGAACCCGATCGAAACAGCGCGCGCAGGACAAGTCTGACCCGCGCTTGCGAGGGTCGGATGGAACCGACCCGCGCCGCCGCGGGTCGGTTGAAGAGATCTACAACTTTTATGTTTTGAGATTTTTCAGATTCAAATCGCAGTATAGTCAAAACTTCACTTCTTTGTGCGGGACAGATCACCGTAGCGCAGGTCGGATTACTGTAGCAGCGGGTCGGACTGTAGCGCGTCGGAACTGTAGCGAGTCGGATTACTGTAGCAGCGGGTCGGACTGTAGCGCGTCGGAACTGTAGCGAGTCGGATTACTGTAGCAGCGGGTCGGGTAGCAGCGGGTCGGAACTGTAGCGAGTCGGATTACTGTAGCAGCGGGTCGGACTGTAGCTGGTCGGAACTGTAGCGGGTCGGATTTTGAGACATCTTCGGTATTTTGGCCTTAACTCTTTCGTACGATCTCTGATTAAGCTGATTCAAGATGTGTTGGAAAGCTGACGAAGAGATCTACAACTTTGATGTTTTGAACTTTTTCATATTCAAATCGTAGCATGATCTAAATGCCTCTTCATTTTGCGATCCACTTTGAGGTGTTCGACACTTTCTGACTTCTCCGAACTTGTGTTGCGTATTTCGTCATTGCGGTCACTTGTACACTCCAATGACTCACTTTGTATATTAGTTAGCTTTCATGGGGCCAGATAATCCTTTCCTGACGTGGATGATGACGCTTATCGTCTGCATTTCGTCCCGAGCTGTGTGTAGGAACCTATAGGCATATTTATACGCCTACAGATACCCCCTCCAAAGTATTTCAGACTCATTCTTTTATAGAGGAGTCTGGAATACTTTGGATAAGATAGGTCATCTCCTCAATTTCGTAGAGTGACCTTTAACCACCTCAATTCTTAACTTCTCCAGCCTTCAATCTATTCATTGTTTCGTCGAATAGATGAAATTCTCCCGGCGCTGCGTTTATCGTCTGACCGTTGTCGAAATCTTGAACTGAGATTGGTGTGTAAGTTTCTGGACTTAGCTCGTGCCATTGAGTTGTCTTTGAACTGATCATCTTCGTTAGAAATTCATATCTGAATGCGATTGAACTCCCTGGAATCATCCCTTGCCTTATTTTAGCGAAATTGTTGATGTGTCGACCAGCATCGGCCTTCACTGTAATGCGTTGTCTGGCATTGACTTTAGTTATAACGTGTTGTCCGAATTTGTTGGATGCTCAAGTCACGAGACCAACTAATGAAGCTGATGCGTCAATGACTCGCATTTATAGAATTTTTGGCAAATTCTCAGCCATCAACGGGTTTGATAAGCCTTTACCGACTACCGTTTGAATCGGGCTAGCATGCAGATTGTTTAAGTCCGTTCCGCATGTAACGTTATGCTAAAAGAGTTAACTCTTTTAGTGCTACGATATTGAATACGTAGACTTCGTCTTTCTCCTGTGAAAAGACTAAACAGCGACGTGTATCAGACGTAGACTTTAAGGTTTTTGGCAAACCCTCAGCCTTCAACGGATTTGGCGTGCCTTTACCGATTACCGTTTGAATCGGGCTTGCATGCGGATTGTTTAAGTCCGTTCCGCACGTGACGTTGTGCTAAAGGAATGAACTCCCTTAGACTTAATGCTATGATTTTGAATACATAGACTTCGCCATTTCTTACGGGAATATGGCATCCGGCAACGCGTATTAGGCGTTGACTCATCCCTACTTAGGATTCAGGATGAAAGTCCCCAGAATTGTACTCTGGTGTCTTTTTCAATCTCTGGTGTCTTTTTTCAATCGGTGAAAGACTAAACCGGCAACGCGTATTAGGCGTTGACTCATCCCTACTTAGGATTCGGGATGAAAGTCCCCAGAATTATACTCTGGTGTCTTTTTCAATCGGTGAAAGACTAAACCGGCAACGCGTGTTAGGCGTTGACTTATCCCTACTCAGGATTCGGGATAAAATTCCCCGCGCGTGTGAGGCATGGATTTTTGTTGCTACGATGCTGAATACGTAGACTCGATCGTTTTTACGGGAACGAAGCACCCAGCAACGCGTGTTAAGCGCTGAC
>NC_033796.1:9174165-9187879 GCF_001876935.1 Asparagus officinalis
GTGTAACGAGGAGTATGTTATCCTCAGTCGCATGTTCGGGTTATCCTTAAGAATATATGATTCTCTAGGAACTTCCCGTTACAAAAATCATCCACCCCCAGCTTCCTTTGCGAAACTGGGTTTAACATTGTACTTAGTTGGATGACCGAGAAGCAGTTTATACTCATATACTCTTTGGAGTGTAGGAAGGAGCAGTTTATACTCTTATACTTGTCGGAGTGTTCATTCGGCTCAATTGAGCGATATAACGCCGGCTTCAACCAAGGTTTGGATGCTATTCTTAAGAGCGAAACAAGCCTTGGTAGGATGAAGGATCCTCCTGTGGTACGCGCAGTACTTCAGATCCGTAGTATTATCAGCTTCCTCCTGATCTGGGATAGGTGGTAGCTTGATCTTGTTATTTTCAAGGAGGGACTCGAAAATAGCTGGAACATCTTCGTCCTTGAAGGAGTACTCTTTTTGGAGTCTCGGATCCGAAGTCTTTTGCTGCCTTCGGGGTTGTTGTTGCGATGTCTGGTTAACGTCTACAACCGCTGCATGTGCCTTTCCTTTACCACGGGAGGCAAAGTTTGAGTTCGGAAGATTCGCCGTCGGTTGGCTCCTCTCGGCTTTCTTCCTTCGGAGGAAGCGTTCGGCTCGCTCTCCGCGCGTCTTCAATTCTTTCCAAGTGTTGGACGGTGCGACTCCCATAACTTCTAATATCTCAATAGATAGGTTGTTATGACATGTCTGGAGGATGAAGTCCTCCGTGATCGGATCTCGGCAGTTCATTGCTTTATTCCGAAAGCGCTTGACGAAGTCGTCGACTGTCTCGTCATCTTCTTGTTTCTCATCGAAAAGTGTCCTGATGGATACCTCATCGTCGTCATCAAAGAAACTGCCAAGGAATGAGCTCTCCATATCGTCCCAGTTGTTAATACTTCCGGGCTTGAGACGGCGGTACCAATCGAAGGCCGGCCCGCGAAGGGTGCCAACGAATGACCGAACCATCAAGGCTTCATTGCCGGAGATCATACCCAAGTGGGACTTGAAGTAGATCAGATGTTGAGTGGGTGAACCCTTCCCGTCAAACGGCGTGAAGTTAATCAAGTTGAACTTCGCCGGGTATGCTATTGAGTCCCACTCTCTTGGATATGGACATGGAATGCCAGTCCTCTTTACCTCTCGATCAGACATTAGAGCGTTGATTTTACTCTCGAGATCTTTCATTTTCTCATCCTCGCTCGTATCGGGCTTTGGACGATTCTTAAGAGGAATAACGGGGCCACCCCCAGCGTTGTCGTCTTTAGTGGGGCCACCCCCAGCGTTTTGGTCAACGAGAGGGTTATCAGCATTAAGGCGTTCATCCACATCTGAATCGCTACCTACTTGGTTAGCAGCGTTGCGACGGCTGGATTCGCCCATTTGATTGGAAAGAGCCTGAATCTGTCGGTCGTGCTCTTCCTTCATCTGTTGCATAGCCGTTTCTATTTCGAATTTAAATGCTTGCTTCTGCTTCGCTAGAGCATCCTCAACCATTTTAGTTGCTTCTTCGGTGTTAATCATAAACACTTCGCGGGATTGCCCTGGGCTAGATACCGTATTGTCAGAAGCGACTGCAGAGTTAGCATCCGATGCTTCATCGTCCGAGGATAACCCTCTCTGCATTCTTTGGTAGTCCCTGCGTCTAGTGGTCCCTGATCGCAACCGGGTTAGCCGATGAGATATAAGCGGGTCAGAGCTAGAAGGTCGAATCGACTTTCCCTTATCAGCCATATTTATTGTGACTTCCGGGAGTTCGTCACCTTGAACAACCGATCTCTTTTTACGGAGACGTTTTGGTTTGGACTTAGTCATTCCGTTGGAGATCCTCTCGGATACGGAGACCCTCTGCGGAGCGGTCTTGGGGCAACTACATGCTGATAATATTGTCCTGATTAGTTCGGCGCACGGGTAGTGAGATTTGGTTTCTCGGGCATATCTCTTCTGAGACTCGTTCATACCCCCAGCCCGATAGTACAACTCATCGATCAGATGACCGGAGCAACCTATCGTGTGTTGACATGACTCCCCTGGTATAACGTTGTCATCGTCAGATGAATACGTTTCTTTCAGGGGAGTTGCCGCTTTATTAGCATTCTCAAGAGTCACGTGTTTAGAACTACGCTTTTGGGAGCGCAGGATCTCAACAGGCTCTTGGTTTTGGATAAACACCCCCAGGCGGGTAGAAATTGGAGTTTTCCCTTCATGAGAAGGCTTGAAATTGTTATGAGGGCGTGTGCGACCCCCAGCTCGACGAGTTGCTCGGGGTTCAGTCACCGGACCCAAACGTTCTTCGCTCAGAACTTTGCCTCGATCCTCGTGCAAAGGACCCAGGCGATCGACTATCCTCACTTTGAATCGGGACAAATCCACGTTGTCACGGTGCCCCGCCGGAGGTACGGAACTCACAGGGATCGACGAAACAGGTGTAGAACATCTTCTGCCTTGACTCTGGCGCGGGTCAGATTTAAGTGACCGACGGGTTGGAGGGTCGGATTCAAGGGACCCGCAAAGTGGAGGGTCGGATTTGGGTGACCCGCAAAGTGGAGGGTCGGACCCAAGGTGCTCCGTCGGAGGTGCGGAACTCACAGGGATCGACGAAACAGATGCAGAACATCTTCTGCCTTGACTCTGGTGCCGGTCAGATTTAAGTGACCGACGGGTCGGAGGGTCGGATTCAAGTGACCCGCAAAGTGGAGGGGCGGATTTGGGTGACCCGCAAAGTGGAGGGTCGGATTTGGGCGACCTGAAAATTGGCGGGTCGGATTTGGGCGACCTGCAGATTGGCGGGTCGGATTTGGGTGACCTGCAGATTGGCGGGTCGGATTTTGGTGACCTGCAGATTGGCGGGTCGAATTTTGGTGACCTGCAGATTGACGGGTCGGATTTGAGTGACCCGCGGACCGGCGGGTCGGATTTGAGTGACCCGCATTTTTCGATCTTTTCGGCCGCCGTCTTAGACTTTGGCCTCCAAACTTTGTGCAGTTTTGGTGGCTTCTTTTCCACTTCTTCCCTCTGCAATCTTTTGACCTCTTGCGCAAGAATTCGCGCGCGCGCAAGCAGTACGCGACGCTTTTTGATCCGCTCTTCAAGAGTTGAACGGGTCCTTTTGACTTGTACCCATTCACTTGTTGGTGATTTGGAGGAGAGGGCTTTTTTCCGCTGTTGGGGCGCTTGACGTTGCCTAATTTTCAGATCCGCCTCATAACGGATCCCGTCAATTGACTCCAAAGCCCTAGCAAGTTGGCGCGCAAGGCGTTGGCGCGCAAGGCGTTGGCGCTGCCTTTGGCGAGCTCTCTTCGATAAAATGGACGCGCTTTCTGTACGCGCTTGACGTTGCCTAATTTTCAGATCCGCCTCATAACGGATCCCGTCAATTGACTCCAAAGCCCTAGCGAGTTGGCGGGCAAGGCGTTGGCGCTGCCTTTGGCGAGCTCTCTTTGATAAAATGGACGCGCTTTCTGTACTCAACTCATTGATTGAGGAGGAGTTCAGATCTGCAGATCCGGACTCATTGGAGGCCGGAAGGGCGTTGTAAGGTCCAGCTACCGCAACAACAGGGGCGTTGATCTTCCTTCGCTTGCGAGAGGCGTAGGATCTGGAGGAGGAGGACGACTGATATTCCTCGAACTTCAGTTGGTCGAACTCGTACTCGACCATTTCTTCAACCGGGATGCAGATCCGAGGTTGCGACACGACAGCTCCGGAAGCGAAGCTGTTGGCTCCCACTGTGGTCGCCAGTTTGTTTGCATCGAAAGTTAGCGAAGCTGTTGGCTCCCACTGTGGTCGCCAGTTTGTTTGCGTCGAAAATTATTGTATTCATTGCGGTATTCATTACAACTTCAATCGTTACAATGAAAACAAAAAAAGATTGTCTTTTTATAAGACTTTTACACAATGAAAACAAAAGTTTACAACTCTCGTCAAAACAAACGCAGAGATCGTTTATCGGTCTTCTGCTTGCGTGGGATCTTTGCCTGTGTCGGGGTTTATCCGTGGACCGCCTTAGATCTGGATCCGGTTGATAAAAAATTCGGCAGAGTTTCGTCTTCGCCGAGGAAGTATTTGATTTGAAGCGCTGAGATCGACCAAGCGAAATCAGGGCTCTTCTCGAGATTAAGACCAAGCCTAATCTCAAGGGACGGACGGGAACGGGCGTCGGATCTCTCGAACTCTCCTTCTTTATGCCGAAGAACTCGCCAAGATCTGTCAACCCTCGCTGAAATTCGTGCTCCTTTGACTCCACAATCCGGCAGCACCTCCTCGTCTTGATAATCAATCGCCCCCGCTGAAAGGAGGCCCTAGGCTTGTATTTATAGGGCTTCGGAAGCGGTTATTTGGATGAGAACAAGTGATTTGGCCTTATCTTTAGTCAATAACAGCCTAACCACGTTTGTAGATGATATCAAGTCAGTTGGGAACCTCTGGAACCAACAAATCTCGAGAAAAATCATCAAAAATCGAACCCGATCGAAACAGCGCACGCAGGACAAGTCTGACCCGCGCTCCGCCGACGCGCGGGTCGGACTGATCCGACCCGCCGCTGCGCGGGTCAGTTTGAGACATATTCGGTATTTTGACCATAACTTTTTCATACGACCTCCGATTAAGCTGATTCAAGATGCGTTGGAAAGCTGACGAAGAGATCTACAACTTTTATGTTTTGAGATTTTTCAGATTCAAATCGCAGTATAGTCAAAACTTTACTTCTTTGTGCGGGACAGATCACCGTAGCGCAGGTCGGATTACTGTAGCAGCGGGTCGGACTGTAGCGAGTCGGATTACTGTAGCAGCGGGTCGGACTGTAGCGCGTCGGAACTGTAGCGAGTCGGATTACTGTAGCAGCGGGTCGGACTGTAGCGCGTCGGAACTGTAGCGAGTCGGATTACTGTAGCAGCGAGTCGGATTGTAGCGCGTCGGAACTGTAGCGAGTCGGATTACTGTAGCAGCGGGTCGGAACTGTAGCGAGTCGGATTACTGTAGCAGCGGGTCGGACTGTAGCGCGTCGGACTGTAGCTGGTCGGAACTGTAGCGGGTCGGATTTTGAGACATCTTCGGTATTTTGGCCTTAACTCTTTCGTACGATCTCTGATTAAGCTGATTCAAGATGTGTTGGAAAGCTGACGAAGAGATCTACAACTTTGATGTTTTGAACTTTTTCATATTCAAATCGTAGCATGATCTAAATGCCTCTTCATTTTGCGATCCACTTTGAGGTGTTCGACACTTTCTGACTTCTCCGAACTTGTGTTGCGTATTTCGTCATTGCGGTCACTTGTACACTCCAATGACTCACTTTGTATATTAGTTAGCTTTCACGGGGCCAGATAATCCTTTCCTGACGTGGATGATGACGCTTATCGTCTGCATTTCGTCCCGAGCTGTGTGTAGGAACCTATAGGCATATTTATACGCCTACATATACGAGTATAAACTGCTTCTTAATACTCCAATAAGGTATACGAGTATAAACTATTCCCTATTTTTGGTTGATAAGTTTCTGGAGAATATCTTTTCTAAAAATATTCTTAAGGATAACTCAACAACACTACGCCGGACAACGCGTCGCAAATAAAGACTCAACGCCAACAATCAAGGGTCAGTTCTATGTTGAACCAACAAACACGATCTAAAGATCAGAAAATCAGGAATCAACTTCAAGTCCAAAATTCCGACAACGGTCAGACAATAAATGCAGCACCGGAACCCTTACAGA
Source organism: Asparagus officinalis (assembly GCF_001876935.1). Taxonomy (NCBI): domain Eukaryota; kingdom Viridiplantae; phylum Streptophyta; class Magnoliopsida; order Asparagales; family Asparagaceae; genus Asparagus; species Asparagus officinalis. The sequence continues at coordinate 9,179,903 of NC_033796.1, forward strand.
CATTCGACAAAGCACTGAATAGCCTGAAGGATTGAAAGAATCAAGAACAGAAGTCATTCCAAGGTCCCGTTACACCGACTGAAGGTTGGGACAATCATATCCAAAGTATTCCAGACTCTTCTATAAAAGAACGAGGCTGAAATACTTTGGAGGGGGTATTTGTAGGCGTATAAAACTACTTATAGGTCCCTTAACACAGCTCGGTACGGTGATTCAACAAACCAACGAACCATCGGGCGATATATCCAAACACGAGCGTCAGTCTACAACGCCGAAGCCACGTAACACGCAACGAAGCGTATTAACAAGGCGACGAGGTTAACGAATCGCACGCGAGCAACGGAATGCATCCATTCGCGTACGGAATCAAGCTAACGGTTCGGGGAGTCAACGAGTCATCCAACCATAGAACGGATTCAAACTCGAACACCGAAGCGGATTTACTGCCAAATCAGGATTCAGATCAACAAATCAGAGTCCAAATCAACAGCAAAACCGGAAGACGGTAATGGCTTGGTGCCTCGGCCACCTGTGCCCGGGCACAGTTTTGAGTGCCTATAAATAGGACTTGAGGGCTCATTTGTGAAAGGTTGGAACTTGGAGAGCCGAAACTCTGCCGAATTGAGAATTGAGCTTGGAGTTTTGAAGACTTGAGGACTTGAACATTCAGATCTGGTTCTCGGCGAGCATCCACGTCACAAAAGGTAGGAGTTCGAGAGAGAGAGAGAGATCAGATCTGAGATCTACACGAGATCATACTCCGGATCAAAGCTTGGCCTTTGATCCCGAGAACTAAGGGCGATTATTTCCTTGGTGAATTAATCCCCCCCCGGCTATTATTTCCTTCGTGAAATAATACCCGTCAAATCGTGTAGATCCGACCGGATCTAGATCGCGCGGTGGTCCACGGATTAACCCCGGCGTTGGCAAAGAACCCACACAAGCGAGCGACCGCAAAACAGGAGCTCGTGATTCGTTCGAAAGGAAAGTTGTAATCTTTTTCTTTTTCTTTGATTTCGTTGTAACCGGATCTAAAAAAGACCGGATCTTTTGTAACCAAAAAGCAATTACTTGAGATAACAATGAATTCAATGAAGGCAATTTTCACCGCGAACAACTAGGACTTCATTCAAATGAGACTTGGTTGCAACCCAAACATGCCTAGAACAGTCATCAACAAAGAAAACCAAATACTTATTACCTCCCAATGATGTCTCCTTGGAAGGCCCCCAAACGCCCACGTGAACATCATCTGGAAGGCCCTTAGCTCATGAATAAAGATACCAAACTTCACATCGGCATTCTTGCTCACATCACTATGCTCACAGGACTCCAAATTGCAGGTCAAAGCACCTCTCACCAATCCTTGCATATCTGAAGCTTGCAAGGAACCAATATTAGAATGTCCTAGTCTCAAATGCCATAGTCTAACCGAATCAATAGAAGTCGTTAGTGCTCCACATGTCATCATAATTCCAGTCAAGTAGTACAAGTTATTCTTCCTAATGCCCTTCATCATAATCAAGGACCCCTTTGTGACCTTCAGAATTGCATTCTCTAAGATCACCCTATAGCCTGCTACCTCCAAAGTTCCAAGTGAAATGATGATCTTCGTCAACTGCGGAATGAATCTCACTTCCTTCAGCTCTCTAGTCACCCCGTCACACATCCTGATCCGAACTATTCCAATACTACTGATAAGACAAACATGATCATACACATGCGCACGACATCCCCTCTTTCTAACTTCTCAAAGCTGGAGAACCAATCTCTCCTAGACCAAATATGGTATGTAACACCTGAATCCAACATCCACTTCATAGAGTTGGCATAACAAACTAGCGGTAGTGCTGGGCATGAGTAGCCCAAAGTGTCAATCCTTTCCCTTATTATTTCCGACTCTATCATTCAACTTTGGGCATTCAGACTTCCAATGTTCATCTTCTTTGCAAAAAGCATATTGATTTCTACCAACTAAAGGATGTGATCCTCTAGATTGCGACCTCCTATTTCGGTTTGGACTTTTCTCTCTTGCAGTTAATGCCTCTGGTAATGTATCATTTGAAGACTCCTTGTCCTTCTTCCTTAGCTGATAATTCACAAGAGCAGCAGTAACTTCACAATACGAAAGAGATACACTTCCATTAATTAGGGTAAGAAAGAATGTCTCATATTCCTTATCAGGCAAGGAAATCAACAACAATAATGTCTTGTCCTCATCCTCGATCATGACATCCACATTCTCCAAATCCATAAGAAGCTTCGTGTAGTTGTTCATGTGATCACTAATTGAGATTTCCTTCTTCAACTGGAAACAGTAAAGTCTTCTCTTCAAATACAAACGGTTCTTAATACTCTTCGTCAAATAATTACATTCAAGAATCCCCCAAATCTTCTTTACATAAGTCTCATTGATCACATCATATTTTAGATCATGCGTTAAATAAGACCTAATCACGTCACACGCCGTCTGATTCATCGTCTTCCAAACCTTTTCTTTAATGTCGTCAGGCTTGCCGTCCAACTCCAAAGTGTCTTCAAAATTTTACGCGTTCAGCGCATCCAAAACTTCACATCTCCATAAGCTAAAATTGTTCGTGTCATTAAACTTCTCTATATCTATCTTCATAGAGTGGATATTCAAACTTTGAACGGTCTTCACGCCAGAAGTACCACTCTCAACGCCTTCTTTCTCAGCCATCTTCCTCAAAACACCAACAAACCAATGCGGAACAAACTAAAAATAGATCCAAGTTGCGAGAAAGGTAGATTTTTATCTCTAATTGAAACTCTAACAAGAGCTTCCAAAAGATCTCACCATCATACGACGGAAGACAAGATCCACAATAGTAAAAATCTCATCTTTGTCTCCAATTGAAACCTTAGACGAGCTTTCAAAGAGATCTACTCCTTCACCTAACCCAAGCGTAGCTTGGTGCTCTAATACCACTTGTTGGGCTATGAAGCCTCTTTTTAGGGTCCAAGGAAACATGAAGTCGTCGAGAGAGAATATCGCACAAACACAAAATTAACAGCACGAACACAAATAATGAATTTTACATGGTTCGGCAAGTTGCCTACGTCCACGGTGCAAGAAGGGGATGGGTTTTCACTAATCGAGAAGAGAGTACAAATAGAGATTACAAAATCACTTAAAATCTCTCAAACAAATCCTAAACAAATTGCTCAGAAAACTCTCTTTTATGTGCACCAAATAACCCATTTTCAACCTTACTAAACCCTAAAAAACGTGTTTTAATATATATCAAAACACAAACCCAATTAGAACATGAAACCAGAATCAGGCCCGAACCCGACTGACGGTCGACCGCCAAAACCATCGCGGTCAACCGGACAGATCGACAGAAACAAAAAAAATCCATTACAGGATCCGCGATCGACCGGCCAGAGATCCAGAAACTACCATGTAGCGTGCACGTTTCCGGTCGACCGCACCCTTGGTCACGGTCGACCGGGAAACCTCCAAACTGTTTCCTTCGTCAAATTTCCTGAACTTCAACCCCGTTTTCGCCGTTTCTACAGGCTTCATCTCAACCCTCTAAATCGAAATAATGGATAAGGATCGAAGTAATTGGACACCCTCTAATTATCACCTAATTAGAGAGGATCCCAATCCATCTATGTTCACACAATAAAATAAATTTCAATAGAAATGGGGGAAATAAGTCAATATGGCACCTATAGATCTTTCCAAAAAATTTAGATAAGTCCAAACTCACGACTATTTCGGGGGATTTTGTATGAGGATGAGAATCATGATTTTGTGTGGTGGTATCCATGCGTATCTGAGGAAAAGTTAAGGGTGATAAATTCATGTAAGGCTTAAAGGAGGCACGTACGTCACAATAATTTAAAACTCGGTGACTTTGCTTCAAGTTTGCGCACTGTCTAATGATTTGTCTATATCAAGTAGGGTTGACGTGAGCATCAACCCTTCTAGGGGTGAATCGGCCTTCATTGTAGTTAATCGTAGCTAACTTAATTTGCGCAAGAGGGGAGACCACATCTATTCATTCAAAAATCAATTACAAACTAGGTTTTTTTTTAAGATATTACTTCCTCAAATCTTCAATAATTTCATATTAGTCCCTTACATCTTTGAAATTGCTCATAAGGCCCTCAAACCCTAAAGGGTCTTGAAAATTAGTTCCTTAATGACCAAAATGCCCTCACCTTATGTGTGTGTGTATATATATATATATATATATATATATAAATATGGGTATGCTTGGTATCAAGCACAAATTTTGTGCTTGATAGTGATGTGTCACATCCTCATCCACTCACTACTCATGTGAATTTGTTCCCACATTTGAATGAGTGGAGGGGGATTTGACACCTCACTACCAAGCATAACTTTTTGTGCTTGGTACCAAGCATACCCATATTTCTCATATATATACTACTATAAAAGAGGATTGCTATGTTAAAACTTTTGATTTCCTTTTATACCCTCTCAATTTTAATAGGGGAAGAGAGATTCCGTCGAGAGAGAAATTATCGGCCACCAAACACAGGGAAAATTAACAGCATCGAACACAAATAAATAATGAATTTTTACATGGTTCAAGGTTCCGACGTCCACCGGTGCAGAGAAGGGGAGGGTTTTCACTAATCGAGAAGAGTACAAATAGAAATTACAAAAATCACTTAAAATCTCTCAAACAAATGCCTAAAGCAAAGTTGCTCAGAAAACTCTCTTTATGTGCACCAAATAACCCATTTTCAACTCTACTTACCCTAAATAAACGTGTTTTTAATATATAGCAAAACACAAACCCAATTAGAACATGAAACCAGGAATCAGGGCCCGAACCCGACTGACTGGTCGAGCCGGCTCAAATACCATCGCGGTCAACGCGGATCGATCGACAGAGAACAAAAAAAATCCATTACAGGATCCGCGATCGAGTCGCGGCCAGATGATCAGAAACTACCATGTTAGCGTGCACGTTTCCGGCGACCGCACCCTTGGTCACGGTCGACGCGGAAATGCCTGCCACAACTGTTTCCTTCGTGCAAATTTCCTTGAACTTGCAACCCCGGTTTGGTCGGCCGTTTCTAGCAGGCTTCAATCTCAACCCTCTAAATCGAAAATAATGGATATAGGATCGAAGTAAGTTGGACACCTCTTAATTGTATCACCTAATGTAGAGAGGATCCAATCCGTCTATGTTTCAACAAATAAAATAAATTTCAAATAGAAATGGGAAATAGTCAATATGTGCACCTATATGATCTTTCCAAAAGAATTTAGATAAGTCCAAACTCACCGACTGATTCGCGGGGATTTTTGTATGAGGATGAGAATCATCGATTTGGTGGTTGGTATCTCAATGCGGTATCTGAGGAAAAGTTAAGGGTGATAAATTCATTGTAAAGCTTTAAAGGAGGCACGTAACGTCCACAATAATTTTAAATAACTCGGTGACTTTGCTCCAGTTTGCGGCAATGTCTAATGATTTGTCTATATCAATAGGGTTTGACGTTGAGCATCACCCTTCTAGTGGGTGATCGGCCCTTCATTGTAGTTAATCGTAGCTAACGTTAATTGCGCAAGAGGGGAGACCAACATCTATTTATTCAAAATCAATTACAAACTAGGTTTTTTTTAAAGATATTACTTCTCAAATCTTGCTATAAATTTCATTATTAGTCCTTACATCTTTGAAATTGCTCATAAATGGCCCTCAAACCCTAAAAGGGTTCTTCGAAAATAGTTCGCTTAATGACCCAAGAATGCCGCTCACCATTAATGTGGTGTGATGTATATGATATATTATATATATATATATATTAAATAGGTATGCCTTGGTGATCTAAGGCAAACAAATTTTGGCTTGATAGGATGTTGTTCACATCTCATCTCACTCACTACTATTGAATTTGTTCCCACATTTGAATGAGTGGAGGGGATTGACACCTCACTACCAAGCATAACTTTTTTTGTGCTTGGTACCAAAACATACCATAATTTCACACACAGCTACACTACACACACACATATATATAACTATATATATTATATATATATATAATATATATGCAAAACTTGTGTCCACTTAGGGCCATCCACTAAACTTTTTAGAACCCTTAGATGTTCCCTAGGGATGCCTTGCATGAGTATGATAGTGACTTTTTTATATGTTAAATGAGTGGTATATAAGTTTGGTGGACGACACTATTCAGCTATCACGATTAAGTTGACACAAGTTCTACTATATATATATATATATAATATATAAGATATATATATATACTAATATATATATATTAATATATAAGAGAGAGAAGAGAGAGAGAGAAAACTGTATGTCAACTTTAAGTGACATTCCACCCAGAACTTTTTAACCATTAAGATATTTCCTAGGGATCCTTGCATGAATATGAAAGTGACCTTTTTATATATATATATATATATGAGTGGATATAAAAGTTTGGTGAACCAAATGGCTCTTGTTCAACTTAAGTTGACATAGAGTTTCATAATATATATATATATATATATATATATATATATATATATATATATGATATATATATATATATATATAGTATATATATATATATATATATATATATATATAAACACACACACATGTACACACGCATACATACATATACATACAAGTTTGAAGGGCGTTTTACGTACAGTTTAAAAGAAATGTGACGGATATTTAGGTATTTTGCAATTGCCTATAAGTCTATAGTAAGGATATGAAAATTTTAAATGATTGATAGACATGTCCTCCATTCCATATGTATTTAGGAGGATAAATTTTTAATTTTATAAAAAGGTGTTTTCTTCTTCCCTTTCTTTTCTCTTTTCTTTTTCTAAAACATTCTAAACTTTGACATGATTGTATAATTAGAGTTTATTAATTAAATATCTATGACAATTTGTGTTGTAAGAGATATAAATATAAAATAAATAATAAGAAGATATTCTTAAAAAATTATTAGACATAAATAAATATAAATATAACAATTAAAATTTTACTGCACTCTCATCTAAATATTATTGTAAGCCAAAATATATGCACACACTCGGATTAAAAGTAATTAAATATATTAAAAATGAAATATGAAACATACTCTTCTTATTAACATTATCTAAAGTGTCCTTATGATGGTGTTTTGAAAATATTCCACCAAATTATGATATACTCTACTTTTCTTTTGTGAAAATCACATCATCACTCAAATTGAACTGAATTTCAAATAAAGTAATATAAAATAAGTCATCTCAATGGAAAAAAAAATATTTTATAAAACTCGATGAAACTCTAGTGAAAGTGTTCTTTTATATAAAATTTGGAATGACTGGGTTTTACATCCATTTCACGTGCACTTACATATGCAATAATGTTGGTCACATATTTATGACCCATTAGAGTATTAAAATGAACATGTTTAATATAAAAAATTAGAATAATTAAGTTTTAATGTCGGTTGCACATGCATTTGCCCATGCAATAATGTTACTACTACATAATAAACTAAGTGAGGGCAATCAAAATTCAAAAATTAAATGTTTGATGGACATGTTCTCCTTCCAATTGTAGTTGAAGGGTTAGAGTTGTAATTTTACATTGAATATATTTCTCTCTTTTATTTTCTTTTTCTTTCTTCTAGAACCTTCTATCATTAAATATCATCAAAATATAATTAGTACCCACAGAATTGAATATGAAGTATATTTACATTATAGATTATAAAAAGCATAAAGAGAAAATAATAGTGTCTGATTTTTTTTAAAAAAAGATTCTATACTGCTATCCATATAAAAATGATTGCTTCAATTTCTACCATTGCCACAAGTCTATCATATTAGCTATTTTTTAATATAAGTTTTCAAAAAAAAATTTAAACAGCCCACTTTTAATTAAAGTTTGTGTGATCGCAACTTAAAAGAGTTTGCATGCTCTAAGTATCTCTACATAAATTTTAATTTCA
>NC_033796.1:9187889-9203848 GCF_001876935.1 Asparagus officinalis
TATATATATATATATATATATATTGGTCAATGAAAAATATTTTTATTCATTACCAAATGTGTAGTTGAATTACATCTCTTGAAGTTCAAACAGAGCCTGTCATGGCTCTGAAAACTCAAGCCAATCTCTCAATATATTCCTTTACATGAATTGGAAATTCCTCATTTAGAAGTTTAGAATATACTATGAACTTCAGTGCACGGAAGAGAGCGTCTGGGTTTCGTGCACGTCTCTGAAAAAGTCTGTTTGGTGGAAATTTTGTAATAAGAAAAATAATGAAAGAATTGTATTTGATTTATTCTCTCTAACTGCTTAGAAAAAGAATGATTACAATCCTCTCAATCTCAATTACAATTGGATTTCCTGATTACAAAAGAGAGGAGAATGATCCGGATTTTCTCCTTTGTTTAATTCTGGGTTCTTCACAGTGGCGATGAGATGTCTCCCTCGAATGCTCGCGTCGAGTTTGTTTCTCGTTGACGATCCGAACATCTTGTTTCACTGTAACGTGATCTTCTCCTCACGATTTGATGTTGTGAAGAACTTGCAAAGCAAGTTTTAGAACTCTGGACGAGTTGATAACTCTGAACGAGTTTAAAACTCTATGAAAGAGTTGATTTAACCAAAAATCGGTTATAAACCAAGGATGAAGAAGGTCCTATTGCCGATCTCCAAAGCTCTCTGTTGTCGAACGTTACTGAAGGATGAACGTCGATCTCCCCCTCGCTACCAAGCCGAAGATCTCCTCTTCACTGCCAAGTCCAAGATAAAAAAGCCCACCCGAAAAGAAGTCTTGAACTCAGTTGAGTTTACTCGTTTTTATAGGGGATTAAGGGGGTGTAACTGCCCCTTAAATCACTCCTAAGTGGGGTGTAACCACCCTCAAATTATGGGAAACAGTTTTGAAACCGTTCAGCTCATGTTGAATGAGTCAAACAATTCCCAAGTTAGCTTTCAGGACCCTAACTCCGCGTCTTAGGATTGGAGATGCGGAATTGGGTACCCGCTGGATGTTGAAAAATACGAGGGTCGCCCGCGTTTTGGAGTCTGAAGGTTGGAAACGCGGGGGTCGCCTGCGTTTCGTTTGTTGAAGCTTGGAAACGCGGGGGTCGCTTACGTTTTGTTTGTTAAAGCTTAGAAACACGGGGGTCACTTGCGTTTTGCTTGTTGAAGCTTGGAAACACGGGGGTCGCCTACATTTCAGGAATTGAAACACGAGGGTGAATTCCGTATTTTAGAAGGAGCTAATGACTTATACCTTCTTCTGTAGAGCGTTGCAAAGACCATTATTCAGTAATCTTCGTCTTGGCTCCTCAAAAATATGAGAGTCGTCAGATAGTAACTCCCGATGTTGATTGTGAAGGCTGTTGATTAGAGCTTTTATCAGTTATTACGAAGGTCGTTAGACTGTAACATTCATCGATCTACATGAAAGTCTTTAAATTATAACCTTTTGGAAGTCGTCAGATTGTAACTTCCATCATTGGTGTTTGATGGGGATTGGCTATCTGTTGTGATTTTTAGACATCCTACAAAGCCTAAGATTCCTTTCCTGCTATATCATGTAGACCGATGCTGAAAATACCATCCTCTTGAGCTTTGCTTTGAATCCAGTCCCTCTCAAGCTCATACTAAACCAAGTTAAAAGACGACTCCAGCTGCATGATTTCCAATTGAAACCAATCCAATCCATTACCTTGTTCCAAACTACCGTTGAGTATTAACAATCAAAACATAAGTGATTGCAGTTTCCTCTTTGATTGATATCAGTGCATAACACACATTGATTTGAGTTGAGGATGCTCATTCTACATAGCATGTCTTGAGTTAGCAACCTTGAGATAGAAGCCAACCACAAGATGAATGAGTGTTTAGGATAGTGCCAACCACCCCAGGTAGTATCTGATATGGCTGACGAAGGAACTTGCTGAATCAACCTCTTGTACATTGCAGAAATGCTAAATTTGTCACCAGAACAGCAGTTGTTTATGAAAGAAAGAAGATTGTCAATATTGCCAAGCTTCACTGCTAACAAATTCCTAACTTTTAGAATTTGTTTCCACATCCAAGAATCACATTCTCTGATCTGAACTTGCCAAATATTATTTTGCCTCAAGTAATTTCCATGTATCCATTTAATCCATAATATGTCCTTCTTATGGTGTATCATCCAAAGCAGTTTAGCAGCAGAAGCATGATTCCAATATTTTGCTAAATAAACTCCTAATCCACCATGTTTGAAATCCTAGAAAATAACAGTCCATGCCACCAAGTGAATTTTGTGTCCCCAAAGGAAATCAGCACACATCTTATCAATCTTCTCTAACAGTCCATGCCACCAAGTGAATTTTGTGTCCCCAAAGGAAATCAGCACACATCTTATCAATCTTCTCTAGCACTTTAGTTGGTAAGATGTAGTTACTTTCCCCAAAGGAAATCAGCACACATCTTATCAATCTTCTCTAGCACTTTAGTTGGTAAGATGTAGTTACTTATCCAAAACATTTGAATCCCTAAAATAACAGATTTGATCAGTTGTAATTTGCATGCATAGGATAAAATTCTATTATTCTGCCAGTTTTGAAATTGAGAGGAGATCCTACTAATAAGAGAGGAACAATCAAGCCAAGATAATCTTTTTGAGATTAGAGGAACACCCAAGTATGTCATAGGTAGGGTCCCTTCAGAGAAATTGAGATATGAGCATATTTGAGATTTTAAAACCTCATCAATGCCACTCAGGTACACTAAGCATTTAGCTGGGTTGGGTTCCAATCCTGAAACTTGACTAAACTCCTTGAGGCATTCATTTAATCTTCAAATAGAATTCATGTCTGCTTTGCCAAAGAGTAGGAGGTCATCTGCAAAAATTAAGTGTGATATTTTCAATCTGTTGCATTTAGGATGAAACTTATAGAGCCTATCTGTAGAACCCCGTATTTTTGGATTATGAAGATATGTGAATTTATTGGTGATAAATAATTTTTATTGTGATAAATGACTTGAGGTCATGGATATACTTGGTAACAAGTTATTAGACATGTATGAGTGTGGTTTCATAGAGTTTCGTGCATTGGTTTTGGCTGAATAACAAAACATGCATGTATCTGGAAATCTATATCTGCTCAGTCGACTAATGAGTCGACTGATGAGTCGACCAATGAGTCGACTGACGGGCTGATTTTGGGTTTTCTTTTAGTTTGTGGGTCTGTTGGGTTTTGTATCGGGTCTAACCTCTCATATATGATATCTCCTACCCGAGAACACCTTCAAAACTCAAAACCCTAGCCCCCATCTCTCCCTCTCAAACCCTAGCTCGTTTTGGTGAATTTTTAGGGAATTTTCGGAGGATTTCAACGAGTTTTGGCGAGGTGCAGCAAAGGGGATCTTTCTCTCTCGGATTCAGGGGTTGTTCTAGCATATCAGAGGCGAGTAACATCTCGCCCAGCTCTCATTCACTATTTGTATAAATTTTCTTTGGTTTTATTTCGAATTTTTTAGCCTAAATCACTATTTGTGTATAAAAATAGACCTTTATAGCATATGATGCTAAAATCGAATATTTTCAGTTTTAAAAGCTCACCAACAAATTTGTAAATTAAGATCCAGATCTGGAAATTTGTTTAAACATGAGTTTTAATATGATTTACTGTTTTTAATATGTTTTTAAACATGTGTAAATATGTTTAGGGTTTTGATGTAAGTAATTACATGTAGATCTTTCGTTTCAGTTTGTTTTATATATGAAATAATCATTTTTATGCTGCTGGAAATGATGAAGAAGAACTTTAGGTTAACATCTTTGCATATAATCAACGAAAACAGAAACTAGAAAATTTTCTGCTCAGTCGACCAATAAGTCAACTCATGAGTCGACTTATGAATCGACTGATGAGTCAACTAATGAGTCGACTGACGGGAAAATTTTTAGTTTTGTGTCTCGTCTGATCGACCAATGAGTCGACCAATCCCAGTCAACTTATGAGTCGACTGATAGGGTGTTTTACAGATTCTTGATCTGTTTGAGTTGCTTTTCGGGGTTGCCTCGATTATCTGACACTAGTTTACAATGTTAGTGCTTTATCTGTACATGTGAGTTGACTTTTGACACAAGTACCGATACGCACACCGAGGCACGTGTGACATGAGTCTATGTGTATCTTTTGAGTATATATATATCATCGACACTTACACTTCGCATAACTTATATTTATTCCTCGTGTTGGACACTCATTCCTTTTAGTCCTCGTGTTGGACACTCATTCCTTTTAGTCCTCGTGTTGGACATTCATTTCATTCAGTACATGCGTTGGACATTGGTTATATTCAGTCCATGCGTTGGACATTGGTTATATTTAGTCCATGTGTTGGACATTTGGTTATAATCAGTCCATGCGTTGGACATTGGTTATATTCAGTCCATGCGTTGGACATTGGTTATATTTAGTCCATGCGTTGGATATTTGGTTATATTCAGTCCATGCGTTGGACATTGGTTATATTCAATCCATGCGTTGAACACTTGTTACTTTCAGTCCATGTGTTGGATGTTTACTTCATGCAGTCCATGTGTTGGACATTTAATCTATATAGTCTATGTATTTGGACACTTAATCGCTTTCGGACATGACATTCATGTGAGTTCGACATGACACTGTTTGGAAGTAGAGATGGGTTTTGTATTCTTTTAATTTATTTGTTCCTATATTAGATTCCGGGTTTGATATTTAGGGATTTACAATTTGAGATAAAAGGTATATACATGAGGATTTTCTTGTTTGGATTATTTCGATCGACGTACCTATGCTCGTGTTGTAATTTCCTAACTACTAAAATCCTCTTATACATAGGTATTTACGAATTTGAGCTACATGATATATACATGAGGGTTTCCTTGTTTGGATTATTTCGCTCGACGTACTTATGCTCACGTATATACATGAGGGTTTCCTTGTTTGGATTATTTCGCTCGACGTACTTATGCTCACGTTGTAATGACCTATATAGGATCCCTTGTTTGGATTATTTCGCTCGACGTACTTATGCTCACGTTGTAATGACCTATATAGGATCAGTGATTTTATATATATATATATTAACTGTATTTTCTGTATACAATGAGCCTTTTCCCTTGGGGTTGGTTGTGATGTTACTCGCTAGCGCTTTGACGCTCGTTATCCCTCCCCCTTTTAGGTAATGAGCCAGGAGCCCGAAGAGTCGCAGGTTGATAGCGTTGCACTTTAGCTCCAGCCGTTTATTATAGTTATATTTTTTTTTGAACTCCACTGTAGAACTTTGTTAGATATTTGAGAGTTTATCCTAGAAGTTGTAAAGGCTGTGTGCCTTGTTCCCTTTTATTCAGATAATTATATTTGAGATTTGTTGAGAAGTTCCCGTTTATTCATTTCAGATATTGACTTGTACTTCAGTATATTGGATGATGAAGTATTTATTTGATTCTCTATAATTTCATCAGTTGACTCTTATATTATCTTTTACTTGCTTTTGTACCTACACCTGTTATTGACTCTACTAGAGAGATAGTAATTGTGATGGTGAAACATGTTATTGCACGGTATGGTGCATGGCAGGTTTGACATTCTTGGTTTCACCTTGGACTGCAGCCTTGAGTGAACTCAGGGGTGTCACACTATCATCCTTGAGAGTATCCAGCTTCCTTGATAGATATTCCGTGCCTATAACAAACAGATATGGAGACATAGGATCTCCTTGCCTCAAACCTCTTGCACCTTGAAAGTATCCATGCAATGTACTATTGATTGACAGGGAGTATTTTGGAGTTGAGATGCATTCCATTATCCAACCAATCATATTTTTAGGAAACCCCAACCCTGTCAACATGCTTCTTAGGAAATGCCAGCTTATTGTGTCAAAAGTTTTTCTCAAGTCTATGTTTAGAATGGCTCTTGGAGAAGTATTCTTTCTGGAATAATGTTTAATGAGATCATGAGCTAGCAATATATTGCTGGAAATAAGTCTCTCTTTCACAAATACATTTTGAGCATCACTTATCAAATAACCAATGATTTTTTGAATCCTACTTACAATGATTTTTGAAATAATTTTGTAAACACAATTACAACAAGCAATTGGTCTAAAATCAGTTGCATTTTGAGGATTGAGCACTTTAGGAATTAGTGTTATAGCTGTTGAATTGAATGCACCCAACATCTTACCAGAATTAAAGAATTCTTCTATAGCTTCATAAAGATCTTATTCAATGATATTCCAGGAGGCTTTAAAGAAATAAGCACTAAAGCCATCTGGACCAGGACTTTTTCCACTAGGCATGGAAAAAACTGCATGTTTAATTTCATCCCTAGTGACAGGTGAACTGAGCATGTTTCTTTGATCTGTCAAGAGCAAAGGGCCATTTGATATTACCTCAGAGTCTAGTGTAGAAGTAGTTATTGAAGTACCCATGAGGTTTTTATAGAAGTCCAGGAATTCAGCAATGATATCTGGCATCTCTGTTAATCTAGATCCAGTCCTATCATACAAAGACATTATTCTATTATGATGCCTTTTATTCTTCATCACAGAATGAAAGAAATGTGAGCTTTTATCTCCATGAATCCCCCAGTTGATGTTTGCCCTCTGCCTGTAAAAAGAGGTTTCACAGTCCAACAGTTTAGCATATTTACTGGTGCATTCTTTCTCTTTTTGAATCAAGGTTGGGTTGAGCAAATCATCATTTAGTTGCACCTGAATATCAGCAAGTTTATTTTTAGCTCTAAGAACTTGTTCACTTATATCCATGAAGGGTATATACATGAGGGTTTCCTTGTTTTGATTATTTCGCTCGACGTACCTATGCTCGTGTTGTAATTTCCTAACTACTAAAATCCTCTTATACATAGGTATTTACGAATTTGAGCTACATGATATATACATGAGGGTTTCCTTGTTTGGATTATTTCGCTCGACGTACTTATGCTCACGTTGTAATGACCTATATAGGATCAGTGATTTTATATATATATATATTAACTGTATTTTCTGTATACAATGAGCCTTTTCCCTTGGGGTTGGTTGTGATGTTACTCGCTAGCGCTTTGACGCTCGTTATCCCTCCCCCTTTTAGGTAATGAGCCAGGAGCCCGAAGAGTCGCAGGTTGATAGCGTTGCACTTTAGCTCCAGCCGTTTATTATAGTTATATTTTTTTTTGAACTCCACTGTAGAACTTTGTTAGATATTTGAGAGTTTATCCTAGAAGTTGTAAAGGCTGTGTGCCTTGTTCCCTTTTATTCAGATAATTATATTTGAGATTTGTTGAGAAGTTCCCGTTTATTCATTTCAGATATTGACTTGTACTTCAGTATATTGGATGATGAAGTATTTATTTGATTCTCTATAATTTCATCAGTTGACTCTTATATTATCTTTTACTTGCTTTTGTACCTACACCTGTTATTGACTCTACTAGAGAGATAGTAATTGTGATGGTGAAACATGTTATTGCACGGTATGGTGCATGGCAGGTTTGACATTCTTGGTTTCACCTTGGACTGCAGCCTTGAGTGAACTCAGGGGTGTCACACTATCATCCTTGAGAGTATCCAGCTTCCTTGATAGATATTCCGTGCCTATAACAAACAGATATGGAGACATAGGATCTCCTTGCCTCAAACCTCTTGCACCTTGAAAGTATCCATGCAATGTACTATTGATTGACAGGGAGTATTTTGGAGTTGAGATGCATTCCATTATCCAACCAATCATATTTTTAGGAAACCCCAACCCTGTCAACATGCTTCTTAGGAAATGCCAGCTTATTGTGTCAAAAGTTTTTCTCAAGTCTATGTTTAGAATGGCTCTTGGAGAAGTATTCTTTCTGGAATAATGTTTAATGAGATCATGAGCTAGCAATATATTGCTGGAAATAAGTCTCTCTTTCACAAATACATTTTGAGCATCACTTATCAAATAACCAATGATTTTTTGAATCCTACTTACAATGATTTTTGAAATAATTTTGTAAACACAATTACAACAAGCAATTGGTCTAAAATCAGTTGCATTTTGAGGATTGAGCACTTTAGGAATTAGTGTTATAGCTGTTGAATTGAATGCACCCAACATCTTACCAGAATTAAAGAATTCTTCTATAGCTTCATAAAGATCTTATTCAATGATATTCCAGGAGGCTTTAAAGAAATAAGCACTAAAGCCATCTGGACCAGGACTTTTTCCACTAGGCATGGAAAAAACTGCATGTTTAATTTCATCCCTAGTGACAGGTGAACTGAGCATGTTTCTTTGATCTGTCAAGAGCAAAGGGCCATTTGATATTACCTCAGAGTCTAGTGTAGAAGTAGTTATTGAAGTACCCATGAGGTTTTTATAGAAGTCCAGGAATTCAGCAATGATATCTGGCATCTCTGTTAATCTAGATCCAGTCCTATCATACAAAGACATTATTCTATTATGATGCCTTTTATTCTTCATCACAGAATGAAAGAAATGTGAGCTTTTATCTCCATGAATCCCCCAGTTGATGTTTGCCCTCTGCCTGTAAAAAGAGGTTTCACAGTCCAACAGTTTAGCATATTTACTGGTGCATTCTTTCTCTTTTTGAATCAAGGTTGGGTTGAGCAAATCATCATTTAGTTGCACCTGAATATCAGCAAGTTTATTTTTAGCTCTAAGAACTTGTTCACTTATATCCATGAAGTGTTTTTTTTAACTCCTTTAGAGATGGCTTGAGGTTTTTGAGCTTGGTATGAAGTATGAACATCTTATAACCATAAACTTCCTATCCCCAAATTGAGCTCACTGTTGGTAGAAAATCAGGATATTTGACCCATATATTATAAAATTTGAAAGGCTTTTTTCCTTCAGCAACATCATCGATCACCAATAGAGAGCAGGAGAGTGATCAGAACAACTTGGCATAAGATAATCTACTTGACTAGTTGTGTACTTCTGAATCCAGTCTTCATTAATTAAACGTCTATCTAATATGGACCATATTCTTGTGTCAACATCTTGTTTATTATTCCAGGTGAAGTAGCATCCTGTTGATCTCAAGTGCATAAATTGACATGAGATGATAAAATCTTGGAAATCCTCAGTTTCAGCTTCAGTAACAGGTATGCCCCCAATCTTTTCCTCACTACTAATAATTGAGTTAAAATCTCCACTAATAAGCCAAGGACAATTAACATTGTGTTTAAATTCCAATAAATCATGCCATAGAGATCTCCTGCTAATTTGTTGATTCAGAGCATATACTATAGTGCAAAGACAGGAAATCTTGCCATCTCTGGACTCTATTAAGCAGGTCAAAAATTGCTCTGATGATTTGATGATATGAACATTGATAATATCATTATCCTATAAAATCCAGATTCTATAATTTACAGCTTCTTGCACATTAGAAATCCATTGCCAATTTCTTGTTATTTTCCTTGAAAAAAGGTGTAGTTTATTTTCAGATAGTTTTGTTTCCAGAAGAAGAAGGAAAGATAGTTTGTACTCTTGAATGAATTGTTTCACTATCTTATGTTTAGAGGATTTATGAAATCCTCTAATATTCCAAATGGCTAAGTGCATTATTTGGTAAATCCTCCTCTATCCACACTAGATGGATCATTTTGTTGCTCCAGGAGTGAAAAGTGAGATGCTTAGAAGGTAAAATCACCTATATCAGAAATATTCTCTCTCCTTGCTAATCTTCCTTATTTACACTTGAAAAACTTGTGGTGTGTATTGTAGGAGATGAAAAACTGTTTAACTGATTTCCAGCATTTTGATGTGGATGTTTTGTGCATTCTGGCCTGGGGAGTTCTGCATCATATCAGTTGATTGATGTTTTTGAGAAGCAGCAGAACCTCTTTCCTGCACACCAACATCTTGTTGTGCATGTTTTTGTGCATCCAATCTAATAGCTAGGAGCCCTGGAAAATCCTGCACATCTGTTGGAACATAAGGGGGACCAGAACCAGAACTCCCTGAATTCTCCCCTCTAACTTCCTGACCATTCTGTTCATTTGATCCAGCAATTCCCTGTCCAGATATCTCTTTTCTAATAGAATCAGCACTGCCTTGTGACTGCACAAGAACATTTCTAGTTTGTCTACTAATTGGAACCCAGACCTTCGTAGTTTTCTTTCTTCTGCATTGTTCAGTATCATGACCAATCATAGTACATGAGGAGCACCACTTTGGCTTAAATTCAAACAACACTGACTGCTTATAGCTTCTTCCATCTGGATCTTGAATATTCAAATAGTCAGGAAGTGGATTTTGCAATGGCAGTTTCACTTCAAGTAAAACTCTGGCATAAGACAATCTTTGTCTAGTTGTTGTAAGTTTATCAGTTGCAATAGGTTTACCTATTAGGCTAGCAACCTTACTATACCAGTTGAGCTCCATAGATTTAATCTCAAATTAGGAAACTGTACCCACATTGGATAATAGAAGTCCTTCAATTTTTCCATATTTGTGTCTATGCTCCAAGGCATTAACATAAGAGGTCTAGAACCAAAAAAACCAAGATCCTGCTTCAAGAACATCTCTCTTGTGTTTGTCTGATTGAAAATCAAACAAAAAAATACCCTGTTTAATTAAAGAAACCTTAGGAATAGAGATATTGCCCCATAGTTTATTTACATAGGATTCAATAGATTTATATTTGACATTCAATCCTATGACATGTCCAATTAGAGCATTCTTCCATAATTCTTCACCTTCCTTCCACTCTTCAGCAGAAAATGAAACTGTATCTGAATTAGATGATGGTACAAAACTAAGAGATAAACCATTGCCTATTTTCCTATTGTCAGCAAAGAGACTGACAAAAGTTTTACTAGAGCCAAGCCCTTTCCCCTTCGTGTTTTCAACATTAACAGAATCTTGAGTTTTTCCAGCTCCATTCTTCTCTGTTTCCAGATTTGAAGTCATATGATTTTTGAATTCCATTTCAGATTGACTAATTGCAGGCTCACTAACCTTTGGATGAGTTTCAGATCTAATCTCAATAGATTCATTCATATCATTCAATGGAACAGTAGAATCGTCTGAAATCAATTTTGAAGATCCTAAATCTAAGCCAAGAGCATTCACAGATTTAGAAGTAAGAATCTGAGACAAAGGAAGATCAGATATCACCTCCATTTCAACCTCATCAGCCCAGGAAGCCCTCGATGAGCTAGCTCCATTACTCTTGGAGAGATGACGAGCTTGGAAACCCTCCCTCAACGGAAGAGAAGAAGAAAGAGATGATTCATACAAGAAATCAGTAGATCTAAGAATTTCATCCATGGACTTTTTCTTCTTCTCACCCTTTGGTCCAGTTGATCCCATAACAGTAGGACTGAGATCTACACTATCTTCTTCATCTTCCTCCAAATTGACATCAATTTGATCCTCTGGAGCTGGCGAGTAAGAGCTAGAAGACCTTAATCTAACGCTTAGGATTTTCCTCCCATTATTCTTCTTCTTCTTCACCATTGAAAACCAGCAGAGGGTGCAAGTTAGTAGGAAATAGATCTCCCGCTATCATGCACCTTCAGACATCCCGCCCTTAGCTATTACTAGAAGACCTTAATCTAACGCTTAGGATTTTCCTCCCATTATTCTTCTTCTTCTTCACCATTGAAAACCAGCAGAGGGTGCAAGTTAGTAGGAAATAGATCTCCCGCTATCATGCACCTTCAGACATCCCGCCCTTAGCTATTATTTGCATGTACCATATTATAAGATATGCTGCTGATATAATTGGAACTGCCTAAAATTTCAAGCTCCAAGGTAGGAAATCAACTTAGGATGAATTGCTTCAACAATTTGATAGTAGAAAATGCAGTAACTTTATTTTCTTGTTGCATTTTCAAAAAATGAATAGAGAATTTGGCACAAGCCTAGATTCATGTGCACATATATATTGACATACCAAATATGTAATAAGTGCGAGTTAATACTAGATGAATAGGATATTTGATTAGGAAATAACAGTGCAGAAATAGATGAAGACTACTCTAAAACAGGCCAATATCGCATGCGCACAAAATTTTTGGTGAATATGAGAGATAAACGTATCCTCTGATCTTAGGAAATTCGATACAACGTGCACATTTACAACTTCAGAACTCAGAAGAATTGATTTCAAAAGCTACAGTGTACTACATTATTTTGTTGCTGAACATCAACGTTCTCCACACCCATATTTGGATGTGAATTCTATAATTGACATTCACAAGAGGTGCTTTGAATAGGTCGAATTTCATAATTGCCACTTTGAACAGTGGGTTTTACAACTATAATTGGTGGAAGAGAAGCCACTAGCAAGCGTTAAATTGGACAGATAAGGAATACAATGATATAGCATTGGATGAGGGGTGTTACTACAGCTGAGTATTAAAAAAACAAAATAAATAAACAAATCATGCAGTTGACCCTTAAATGGTGGGGGTAACTACTATACCTCAAAAGCTTTCTTCAAATACTGCAGCTCCTTGTCAAGATCTTCAATCCCCTGTCTATATGCCTGCGATGGCGAAGACTGGCTTGTAGTGTGGATCTGCAAAGAGCACAAGGGATGTCAAGCCGACACATTTTTCTGAAGGAAAAAGAAAAGGACATCCGCTAATTTACAAAATTACACTAAATTTGCAATTTTTGAATTTTGCACACTATTTATTTTATTTTTTTACCAGTGTAGTTAAAATTTGGCATCTGTACATATTAACACTGTTACGTGAAACTAATAACAAAAATATCCCAGTGGAAACACATTCTCAATACCCAATATCAGTATTAGAAAAACTGCAGTTGATCAAATCTTAAAACCCTAAACCCCTAAAAACACCAGCTTTTCAACGCAAAAAACTTACCCTCACTAAGATCTTATACTGGAGAGGATGAGGAAGCTTGTACCCCGCGAAAAGTACATTCGGATCCCTATGCAGCTGCCTGTATTTCCCAAAAAAAAAAAAAAAACCCAAATCAAAGCCAACAAAAGGGGGGAAACCCAAATTACGACAAAGAAAAGGGGGCAAAATGAAAATTTTACATCCGAAGTATGTTTCCAATAGTATGATCCTCTCGTTCAATGGTGAAGGAGGCGGCGTTGACGATCTTGGTGTCCCTCTCGTACGAGACCCTGCGATTTCGTCCTCGTTGTGAAATTAAACTAAAAGGATTTGGGCGGAAATGAAAATTTGAAAGAGGGAGGGGGTGGAGAGAAAAAACTTTACTTCTTTGTGCCTTCCGGTACGACGAATCGCTCGTATCGATCGGGGGCGTTCATGGCTGCTGCTCTTCGATTCCTTGGTCGGAAAGGGGTTCGACGTTGAAGTTGAAGGAGAGGGGTTTTATCTAGAATTAGAACGCACCCGCATTTTCATTCCCAGTCATAGTGTGGGACCCACGAAAGGTTGGGCTCTTGTTGGGCCGGCAAAGAGCTGTGAGTTATATATTCAGTTTAACGACGCATCAATATGGTATGCCTTTGCGTTACTTTTGAATCGTCAAAATTGTCAGATCGGTATATTTTGTGGATCCTAAGTGACAAAATGGTATAAATTTTTTAACTTTTATCAAATTGGTATATTATGTAGCCTCCGGTGCCATATAGCCCTTAAGTATGGTCGAGGTCATTTTTCCGCTCAGTGCTGATGGGATTTATTACACAAAACCCCCTTATCAAAAACTCATCCCTCCTCCTCCTCCTCCCTCCTCCTCCTCGATCCCTTCACCAGATCCACCACCCCTCCCTCTGCCACCTCAGCCGCCGCGATCTTCTTCGAACTCATCACCAAACCCTTCTCTTTCTATCTCTTTCCTCATAATCCATCTATATTTATTCATATATCTTCCTCATCCTCATCATATCCTTTCAAAGGTAGCCTCTTTCTCTCAACCCACTTCCCTTGACTCCTCCTCCTCCTCCCTCCTCCTCCTCGATCCCTTCACCAGATCCACCACCCCTCCCTCTGCCACCTCAGCCGCCGCGATCTTCTTCGAACTCATCACCAAACCCTTCTCTTTCTATCTCTTTCCTCATAATCCATCTATATTTATTCATATATCTTCCTCATCCTCATCATATCCTTTCAAAGGTAGCCTCTTTCTCTCAACCCACTTCCCTTGACCCAAATAAGACTGATGGGTTTTCTTCAATCTCATAAAATAGCATGAATTTTCTGCAAAATTAAGCATTCAAATCTATACATGGGTTTTGTTGGGTTTGTTGAATGGCATGATTTCTTGCACAGTTTCTGAAAATTCTCAAGAAATTTCAGAAAATAAGAGGGATTTAGGGGGAAAGAAGAAGAAGAAATGTGTGCAAGTCTTTTAACAATTGCAACCCAATTCATGGTGATATCCATCATCATTGCATCCATCATTCTCTTCATTGGCATTGGAGTCTTGGTTCTGTTGCATATCTGCATTGTAGGAAAAGCATTTAGAAGGAGTCTGAACACAATTTCGCAAGGAGATGAGCTTAAGAATGAAGGGAACAATGGTTTGTCCCCTGATGATTTGGAGAAGCTCCCTTGTTATGATTTCGACGGCGAAGAAAAAGATTGTGCAGTTTGCTTGGAGAGCTTTAGAAATGGGGAGAAATGCATGTTACTGCCAATGTGCAGGCATAGTTTTCATGCTCAGTGTGTTGATTATTGGCTCATGAAGACACCGACTTTGGTGGTCATTTGTTGATGGAGGTTGGATTTGAGAGGAGATTGTTGTTGATGATGATCATGATGACATCGATTTGTTGAAGAGGAGGAGGAGGAGGGGGGAGGTTGAAGAGGATGTGGAGGAGGAGGAGGGGGAGGTTGAAGAGGATGTGGAGGAGGAGGAAGAGGATGAGGAGGAGGAGGGAAAGGGGGAGATTGAAGAGGTAGAGGAGGAGGAGGGAGAGGGGGGGTTAGGAGCAGGATGTGTTTTGATGAGAGGGTTTTATGCAATAAATCACGTCAGCACTGGCCGAAAAAATGACCCCGACCAAATTTAAGGGCTATATGGCGTTGGAGGCTACATAATATATCAATTTGACAAAAGTTAAAATTTTTATACCATTCTGTCACCTAGGGTCTACAAAATATAGCAATCTGGCCATTTTTCCCTTTTAAATCTCATGCACTTGAGCAGTGCTAAAATGGCCTTTTGTTAATGCGCCTCAACGTCTACACATGACCAATATGATTCTTTAAAGATAACTTATGATATATATATATATATATATATATGGGAAAAGTGTTCCTAAGGTGACGCCTTAGATAATCATCTAAGGACGCGACCTAAAATCACATGATTGAGCTACATTATGGATTATCTGCTCCGTTAAACTTGATCTACATATTCTAAAACCCTAATACACCAAGTTTGGGGTGAACCCATCGTCGTTTGACCCTCCATCGAGCTATGTGAAAAGTTCTATTCATTTGAAACCGTTACCTAAGGTGACGCCTTAGATAATCATCTAAGGACGCGACCTAAAATCACATGATTGAGCTACATTATGGATTATCTGCTCCGTTAAACTTGATCTACATATTCTAAAACCCTAATACACCAAGTTTGGGGTGAACCCATCGTCGTTTGACCCTCCATCGAGCTATGTGAAAAGTTCTATTCATTTGAAACCGTTAAAATTGATACGAGTGGATAAAAGGTCAAACGACGGTGGACTCACCCCAAACTTAGTGTGTTAGGATTTTAGAATATGTAGATTAAGTTTAACGAAGTGGATCATCCACAATATAGCTTAATCATGTGATTTTATGCCATGTCCTTAGATGATTATCTAAGGTGTCACCCTAGAAACAATTCTCCCTATATATATATATATATATATATATAAAGTGGATCATCCACAATATAGCTTAATCATGTGATTTTATGCCATGTCCTTAGATGATTATCTAAGGTGTCACCTTAGAAACACTTCTCCCTATATATATATATATATATGTATGTATATATATATATA
>NC_033796.1:9205689-9220853 GCF_001876935.1 Asparagus officinalis
CACTTCAATTTATTTTCCTTTTTCTTGGAGTCGAATAAAAGTAATCTAAGTGGTAAAGTTATGCAATTTGGCAATCAAAACATTAGCAAGAGATGCAACACGTTTAACTAGTGTGCTAATTAGGAGTATCAATCATCAAATTATAGTACAAAGTCTAGTGGGTTCAGCCCAACGGACTAGTCACTTCAATTTATTTTCCTTTTTCTTGGAGTCGAATAAAAGTAATCTAAGTGGTAAAGTTATGCAATTTGGCAATCAAAACATTAGCAAGAGATGCAACACGTTTAACTAGTGTGCTAATTAGGAGTATCAATCATCAAATTATAGTACAAAGTCTAGTGGGTTCAGCCCAACGGACTAGTCCAACAAATTAATACTGAGCCAAATAGGATGACTCATGCTAGCTCCATTGAAAATATAGAATCAACACGAAGCGGTGAAAATAGGTAGAAAGTAATGTTTGTTAGTGACTTGGGCTGTGATCCAACTTTAATTATTTAATAGTCTATTATCTGTGACGGAGCAATGAATTTGGGTTGACATCTTTTGTAATTTTTTACGTAGTATATGTACGCATCAATTTCTTATATGTACTAATTAATGAGGTTTGATGCATAGCCAGGTTTACGGCAAAAGAAGACAATTGCTTAGGGGTTCTATTAGAACCATCCTATAGGTTTGGGGTGGTGGTTAATTTGCACCATAGATAGATCAAAGAGGTAAAATTTATGAACTAACCTGATCTAGATCCTACTCAATTAGATGGTAAATAAAGAAACTTCAGTTACCGTCATATAGTATAGTAAGCGGTACATCATCCGCGGTGTAAATGTGTAATTATGACTCGTTAAAAATAAGATTAGTAAGCGGTACATCATCCGCGATTAACCCTAACAAATGCAATTCCCACACGCACATGTTGTTTAATTAATTGGGGTACCCCACCCATTCATTCCATCATCAATCATAACTTTTTTTCTTACAGTCTCGAAAACTCCAAAGGAGATCCGAGTTCCACAACAAACATCACAAATTCCTTTATATTTACCCTCATTAAGTCCCTTTTTATCATCACCATCATCAGCAGACATCAACACACATAAATATTAGACTTCTGAAAGCATCAGCTTCTTCCTTTTGCATCGGAAATGTCCACCCAAGTTATTGCACCCGAGCATGTCTGCTATGTCCACTGCAATTTCTGCAACACTATCCTTGCGGTATTCTCTCTCTCTCTCTCTCTCTCTCTCTCTCTCTCTCTCTCTCTCTTTGAGGGTTTTTTTCCCCCTTTCCTTTTTCATTAAACGAAGGTCATAGCTAGCTTGGAATCCCGCACGAGCCTTTGGATTTTAAGTTGACATAAAAAAGTACTTGTGATGGCTGCAAATTTTGCTTGTGGACATGAGAAACTTGTAAATATGCAGATTTATTTTCCCCTCGCTCATCTTCTTTCTCCCTCTCCCTCTGAAGAATTCTAATAGCAAGTTGGTCTTTCTGAACGATCCAGGAATTTAAGAGGAAAAAAACTCTTTACATGTTTACATGCATGACTGAATATTTTGAAATGTTTTGAATCAATTAATTTTCTTCTTTGGTTCCAGGTTTAGGTTGAGTTATCTTATATATATCATCACATGGAAGACTTTGACTAATTATGTCTTACAAGAGACCTGTAGATCAAATATCCCTAAATTAATTTTAACCTTACATGAGAAACTGAATTCTTTTTTCTTTTTCTTTTTTGCTTTCTTTAATTTTATTTTCTTTATTCGCTGTTTTGGAATCCAAGAAACTTTTAAGTTTGAAACAAATAGTTAGTTTACATATTCAATATGGTATATTTACATTCAAATCATACACTTTTTTTTTCATTCATCAATCTGAGCTCAACTAAAAATCATGGAAAGGAAGCCTAAGAGCACATGCATGTTGTAGAATAATAATTAAATCCATATGGCAAGTCATTTTGGGTAAAGCTCATCATTGATGGTATCATGAAATGTTCTTGTCATTACAAGTGTTTATTCTAGTCTATATTAGGTTTTTCAAGAAAAAAAAATTCCTATCATGTTAAAAGGCTCTTGATAAGTTGTGTAGATTAGGAGCATTTCTCCTTCTTTTTACGTCATCTTAACTGTGTTTCATTATCTTCTCTCGGATGAAACTGGAAGACAGTCTCATACCTTTTTTTCCCCTTGAAATTAAATATTTTAGGTATAGATTTCGAACAATTAATTCTTGGTACCAAAATGATGAACATGAGAAGGCTATAGGAAAATTGTTTTTAAAAATAAATGGTCTGTTCTTTGAGATATTGACCACAGTATTATGAAAATTACAGTCCGTAATATAGCACAAAATAGAATTTAGATTCAGATCTTTAGCTAAAGCTCTGAGCTATATATGCTATACGGTGCACTTGCAATCATGCATCGCTTTCTTAATATTGCTAATTTTTTTCATCATAACCTGATATACTAGCTATAAAGCTTCTACATTTGGTCACTAATCTCCCATCTACATTTGGTCACTAATCTCCCATTAGCAAGGCTTTTTCTTACAGTAATCAGGTACACTTCCTTCCCCCTTTTTATTTGGTCATATCTGTTCCTCTCTTTCTCCTGCTCTTTTTCTCTCTCATTGAGAATTGTGGAAGTGTGTCATGTCATTTTCATCCCTCTTTTCTTGATCCAGATTTAAATCCCCCAAAAAAATTAAATAAATAAATGAATATCTGAGAGACTGAAATGACACAGAAGAACTCCTACTGGAATAGAGAAAATTGATGGGGTTCTCAAATTTTTCTGTTGCAATAGGCAGTGTGAACTATCCTCATTTGCAAACAATGAGGCCTAGTCCTACTGACATTGAAGTCATAAATGCAAACAAATAGAAAGTAATCATAAAATATTAATAGATAAAGAAATCATATATAGATCTTTTTTTTCTTTCTATTTTTCCATTCATTTTTTTTTCTACCATTGGTTTGGGATAGAAACAAAGAAAAAAGGCAATCAAATTAAGTCGACTTAATTTGCATTTCATATTTATTTTATGTGAAAATTTCCAGGTTTTCATATTGTTTTTTCTTTTTTTTCCCCTTTTTTTTTGGAGAAAGTTTGTATAAACTACAAGTCAAGGTAAATGCTTTAAGTCATCATTATTTTCATATATATGAATTCTACTTATCTCATTCAGGTCAATGTCCCCAGCAACAATTTGTTCAGCAGTATTGTGACAGTAAGGTGTGGACATTGCGCTAATCTTCTGTCAGTGAATATGGGAGCTTTGGTTCAAGCTCTTCCCCTGCAGGACTTTCAGGTTCATATACGTTTATCCATATATATATTCTCATTTTATAGAATTATTAATTAAAAAATTGTAAGTTGCCGATCTCATGTGCATCCATCTAAGCTAATGTGATATCATGCATGGAGTTAGTAAGCAGAAGGGTGTGTTACTCTCACATATTATTTGCTTATTGTTGGTTTCATATAATTGTTATAGCTAGCAATGCATAGTATGGTTTTTTTAAAAGATTAACTTTGGGTTATTATGACTAATAATCATTTGGGGAAAAAATAGTGATCACATAGTTAACCACAGAAATTTAATATTTTTTGAAGGCCTAAATTTAAAAATGTGGAGAAAATTAGGTTATAGCATTTAAGTATATAAGATGAATAATCAAATTTTCTGAGGTAATTATTAAACTTCAAATTTGTTACAGGTAAAGTATCTTGCACTATACAGATTAATCGAAGATCAAATAAAAGTGTATATGCATATTTGCAAGTACATATTATCAATCAGCAATAAAGGTCTTTTCATCAAATTAAATATATACATTCTTTTTTTTTTTTTTGGTCAATGAAAAATTTTATTCACTAACCAAGTATGAACGTTTTTGTACATCTGATACTCAGTGATAAACTGAGATTACAAAAAAAGAATACTAAATGAATATCTTATAAAAGACAGATATTCAAAAAACAGAAATCCTCAAAACAGTATCACTACTTGCAATTGAAGGGGTGTTGAGGATGAAAGTGAGGACATCAAACTTGATATCTCTAACCAGATCATCAGCACTTCTAGACCTCTGCTGAAATAACCTCAAATTCCGCTCTCTCCAAATGAAATATATAGAAGTAGTCAAAGCCATTTTCTTAAGTTGTTGCTTTAATCCCCTACCCTTCAACATGTAAGCATACCAATTGACAATTAGAGACCAATTGCAAGATCTCCAATTAAAACCCAGCCAGCTCATGATACAGTTCCAGACATTAGCCGAAAATACACATTCAAAGAACAGGTGGTTCCTTGTTTCACTGGCGGCACTTGAGCAGAGAATACAGGAGAAAATATATACATTCTCTATTATAATAACAAAATTTTCTTTTGTGGTGGGAAAGAAATTGCAGAACCACCAAGTAGCATCTCAAGACAGTCATGGAGATAATGGTTCTTCTTCAAGATGTAATAGGCCATCAATCATGTTGACGCAAGAGCATGATCAACAACAATTGTTACCCATTCGCCGTAAGATTAACTTTTACTATCTTTCTTGTTACTTAAATTTTCCTATAATACATAAAACACACAAAAGCATATGAAGATAAGCTAGCATGGATGCCCTTATTTAAAAGGGGAACCCATGCATGAATGCATGGCAAAAGAAAGCCCTTCTATCATCTAATGGAATAGGAAGAAATTTCCTTTTATTGTAGTCCAAAGTCATAATATACCTATACCGAATGAATAACCTATACAGAGGATAAAAAATTTGCATGTTATTAGTACTTCGATCATTTCTTCAAGTGATTGTAAATAAATGCTACTCAATATTAGAGGTCCATGTGAATCACAACTGTCACAAGACCAATGTTTCTCTAAGACAATCACTGAAACAATGAATTGTTATGCTAGATAATTAATTGTCCATTTACAAAGGAAAGATGAAAATATCCGATCAAAAATTTAAAGGCTTTGTAGGAGAATCTTCTGTCTTAATTTTTCACTATACTACAATGCAATTTCTACATCACTGGAAACCATAATTTTTCAAAATTATCGGTAACTGGATGTTGACATCTCGTTGCTAGTGATGAACATCTCCTGCAACTTTGCACATGATTGATTTTAGACAATTTCTTTAATTTATCAAGTTCTTTACATGTACTAGATTACAATTAAATTTTAACAAGAAGAAATACTTATTTGACTTTTGTTATCAACATAGGAGTTCTATAAAAATTAAAATTTTCATGATACTTATCTATAGTTCTTTTATACAAAATAATATAGAAAATTCATCATAGTTTTATGCAATTTACTGGCCTTTTAACTAGTAACATTAGTTTTTCAATTTCTTGGAAATGAAATGGTTTTGAATAACAAAAGAAGTAACAACTATAGATAAATATAGGTATTTGAAGCAGAAGGTGTCTCATGACTTCTAATTAGTTTAAATCTTGAGGATGATGAGGAACGGTAAATATGATATTTTAGAGTCTTCACAAGGGAAATTTTCAAAATGGATCTGACTCTCCTTCGACATAGACAAACAATGTTACAAAAAAAGGTAATACAGGAGACATACAAATTAACTTTTATATTTAAACATAAAGTATATATTCACTAATATTTATGATGGATAATGTGAAAGTGCAATGCCAATTAACTAGTGAGGAGAAATTCAGAGTTAATGAAATAGAAAATTGACGAAAAGCATAAAATTGGACGAAACAAATCTATCTGGTACCATATTGAATTTCCTTTATTTTCCACTTTAACCTTTTTACTTTCTTTTCTTCTTCACCCAGCTCCTGAGAAGAGACAACGTGTTCCTTCAGCTTATAACAGATTTATCAAGTAAGTTATAAAATATCATATGTATACGTTAATATTGGTTATTTCATAAATTTATTTATTTTTTTCAATTTATTCACATTGAAGATATTGCTTCTTTCAAAAATATTTATAATATGTTTCCCTTTTTTCTGCAGGGAAGAAATTCAAAGGATTAAGGCCAATAATCCAGACATCAGTCATAGGGAAGCATTCAGTGCTGCCGCAAAGAATGTAAGTACAAACATGGTAGTGTGGAAATATTCACACGTAAAGAGAATCGGAGAGCTATAATCAAATCTTTTGTTAATAAATTGAAATTTGGGCTTCACTAGTATTTAACATCACAAATATAGCTAACTAATATCTCTATAATTGTTCTATGTTATAGTTAATTAGGGATGATCAAGTATATATGTTAAGGACATATCACATAGGATCAGGTTTTATACCTTATTTCATTGTTTGAGATGTGTAATATCTAGTCCATGTGCATCACAAGTTAAACATCTTCAAATTCTCTGTACCACTCATCTCTTGGTACTCATCAATTAGCTAAATTGATGAAAATAATGAATTTTATCATGATAACGCTCATCTTTTACACGTAGAAAGAAATTAATTATATTATTTATAGTTGAAATGCAAAAGAAAGTACACCTCTAGGAGACTGGCAATTTTTGGTTTTTTCTGAATATAAGCCACTAACAGTTACTTAATTTGACATTAGTCCCTCCAAGCTTGAAGAACTAGATGGAACAAGCCTATTGCGAGTGCTTACATTTATGTGTGTTTGATTTCATAATTCCATTTTATCAGCCAAAAATAAAATGCATGAGACCCACTTACTCTAATCCATTTAGAAAGGCAAGTTGGATATTGAAATTTTAGCATTACGGAATTAGTTGTAAGCTCATAAAAACCATAAATAGAAGCATTCATTACCACAATAACATTTTTTTCTCATAAAATCTATCTAATAATTGAATAAAGGAGTTAATAGATGAGTTGTATAAAAGAACTGAACAGAAAAATATCATATTTAAAAAGTAACACAATTTATATTTGAAGCCATTGTTAGATGTTTTTCTTCATGATTGCATATGTTTCGTTTTCTCCCAACTGCTTTTCCAAAATCCATAAAGCTTACATGGGTATTGTCTTCTCTTGTTTTCCATGCAAGTCAAACTCTTTTATGAATTCTAATAAATTCCATTATATTTCTTATTAGTTCTATCGATCTGGGCTTAATTAATTAGCCTAAACTTTTTACCATTAACTCAACAAGAACTTCATATTCTTCTTCTTTTCTTGATTCTATATGCAGTGATCTTACTTTTTTGTTTCTCATGTTTTATGCTGACTATATTTAGGAGGATTGAGTCTCATGTGTCCTTACTAACTGGTTTTCGTTAGTCATATTTTCAAAAGAATCCCCTACTAGCAGCTTGCTATATAATAATTTTCTAAGTAGAATTGTTGACTACGGATGTTCACTTAATTGTGCCTCAATAATAATTTCTTTTATCATATAAAAATAACAGTAAGGATGTTGTAATTTTATGTTAAAGAGCAAGAAAGCAGACATTACATTTCCCCCTTTATCTTCCCTTTCCTAGTTGTAGGCTGGTTTATTGTATTGTCAAGCTTCCCTAACTACAGTTATGTTTCTTGCCCTCAAGTACAGCTGCTCTTTTCCATTGAATGAACACAACTGTACTGAATGTGCCTCTTATACTATCAAGAGCTCATTAATAGCAAGTGGCCATGTGATATTCAATCACAGTGCACATACATATATATCAGTTGCATCAATATCATTAAAAAAATCATCTTAATAGCTATCCACATCTAAATTGATCACTAATCATAGAATATTCGCAATATAATTTTCTCAAAATGAAATAATTTTCGCTAATCTATTTTGTTTGTAAGTTCCATTTGCAAGACTATACATGCATCTCAATTTTCAGAAGTAAATTATTATTATATGATTCTAGAATTTAAAAGTATAGGGAGTGCTTCTGGTTCTTTTAGTTAGTATCTCCATTGGTGGAATCTAACCAGTAGATCACTTATATACATAATTAGAATATTAATTTGAATCCACACCATAAAATTTTGCGAGATATTTTTCTCTTTAATTTTCTTGATAATATTGCTAGTTACGTCATGCGGATTGCAACAAAAAAAAAACTCTAGGCATTATATGGATCTTTCTATAAAATAAAATTTGTAGAATACGTAAATGCAATCAACACTCTAATCTGACACACGTAACATAAAAAGAATTGATAAATCACAGAATATTATTTTTCTTCTCTCATGTCCTTTTCCCCCTCTAATTTACAGTGGGCACATTTTCCTCACATCCATTTCGGGCTCTCTCTCGATGAAAATAAGCAATCAAAGCTTGATGATGCAATTGCCACTGCACATGGAGGAGGACAAAAATCTCAGGTTTTATACTGAGAAGGAGTATATAAAAAGTATGCATGCCTATAGAGTACATGCTACTATATTCATATGTCAACTGAACTTGAATTATTCAAGTCAAATTAAGTATTAAGTCCCAGAAATTTCCATAAAGGTAAACTATAACTATTTCCTATGTATCTTCAGTTTCATTTGTTGAAATAAATTGATGTCTTAGCATATGTTTGCTGATCTCCTGCAGAGTTAAATTAATGTCTTTGATGAAATTTCTCATCCAGCTTTTACTGTCAAGTTTGTCATCTCCTGGCATGCAAATCATTTACGTAAGCAGTTAGCTAGGGTCTGCGCTGGCGATTCTATGAACTAGGTCCTATCTCACAACGAGTAATTAATTGCCACATAGACAGTTAGAAATCAGTTGTAGTGTGATGCCTACTATCTTGAAGTCATTAATTATAATTGTCATTTACTATTAGATGACTGTATATTGAACTAGACTTTTCTTCTACCTACATTAATTAGCAACGTGGAAAACTAGTAACCTTCAATAATGCTGCAAAGAAGTTTTGGCAAAATAGCTAGCAATTTTTCAAACATTATTTTCAAAAAGTAATAGTAAATGGAACTGGTTAGAACAATATTATTTTGTGTGATTATCTTTCAGAATATAACCTGCATCATACGTAATTCTAACATGAATTGGTGAATATAACCATTATTTAACCATCTTTTGAGTTTTGGTGTGCTGAGGAGCCTTTGAGATAGGATCTGAGAGCAACCCGAGTTTAATTCTCAATAGCCATGTGTTTAAGGTGGAGTTTAAAATAATTAATCGATAACATTGTGTGAATCAATGTTTCGGCTTACAAAAAGAGCACTCAATCTGCAAAGGCATGTTAGCACATTAAATTATAACCGTCAACTTTCACCATAGGCTTCATAGTTTCAATGTAGTGACAAGAGACCTTTAATTACCGGGAATGCAAACTACGAAGGAGAAATAACAAATAATAATAATAATAATAAAGAAAAATCTCTTCTTTTATACCATATGTTTTCTAGTAAATGATTATCATTTATTAAACTTCATACAAAAAACCAGTTTTTTATTGGTATACCTCTAATTTTTCATTATTTTATGCAAGAGCGTCATTGACAAATAAAAAAATTGTGTCATATAACTATTATGTATGTATATAAGTAGTTTCTTCTTGCAGCTTCCCCCCGCTAAAATTTTTTTGGTCAATGAGAATTATTTTTCATTCAAACCAAAATGAGAGTTATGTACATCAAGTTCTCATATTTGAGAAATCTAAAAACAAATGAAATCACTTACAGCCTAGGGAAACTCCCCAGAACAAATCAATATCTACAAAGAAATAACCCAATCCCTGTTTTCTGATTGAATAGGACTATTAAGGACTGGGATTAATATGTCCATCTTAATCTCATTTACCAGCTGTTCGATCCCTTTTGAAGTCTGTGAGAAAATCCTGGCATTTCTCTCACACCATATTTTGTAAAGAGTAACCGAAAAAGCCATCCTCTTGATCCCCTTCTTGAATCCTCTACCCCTTAAACAATTGTTAAACCAATCCATTAGATGGCTCCAACTACAAGATCTCCATTTAAACTTGAGCCAACACATAATCCTGCACCAGACATTCTGTGAATACTCACAGTCAAAAAATAGGTGATCGCGATTCTCAGGTCCTGCTCCTTGACATAAACAGCAACTATTCGATTGAATAATTCCCATCATCAATAATCTGTCTTGAGTCAATAGCCTATTCTGAACAGCAAGCCAGCAGATAAACGAGTGCTTGGGGTAGTTCATTTTCTCCCATACAGTGTTAAACCATGGAACTTGAGGAACAGTGGGGGATAAAGCTTCATACAGGGCAGAGGTCTTAACTTTTGAATTTTTGTAGCAGGAGCCAATGACTTGTTTCAAAATATCAATACCTCCAACTAAGACAGCAGCTCTATCTCTGGATTTAATTAGCTGCTTCCAAAGCCAGGAATCCCCAGATTTTGCATTAACAAACCATATGTCAGTATTCTTCAAATATTTTCCATGAATCCACTTAATCCAAAGGAGTTCCTTATTCAAATGGATATACCATATATTCTTCAAAGCAGCTGCAAGATTCCATAATCGAGCTGAAAAAATGCCAAGACCTCCAGATTTTTTAACGCGACATATTTTTCCCCAAGCTATTAATGATGGTTTTTGAGAATGCTCAGTACTCCCCCAAAGGAAATCTCTGCAAATGCCATCGATTTTTTGAAGCACACCAACAGGCAGGATGTAACAGGAAGTCCAGTATATTTGAACACCCAAGATGACACTTTTGATAACTTGTAATTTCCCCGCATATGACAGATTTTTAGATTTGGACCATAACTGAATTTGATTGCTGATTTTGTTAAGAAGAGGGTTGCAATCTGAGTATGATAATCTTTTACAAACAAGAGGCATCCCCAAGTATCTAATAGGCAAGGAACCCTCAGCAATACCCAATAACTCTTTAATAGATACTTTAGTAGCTTCATTTACCCCACCAAAGAAAATATGACATTTATCTGAGTTTGGTTCCAGACCAGTAACAGAGCTAAAATCTTTCAAGCACTGATTGAGCTTAAGAACTGAATTCAGATCACCTTTGCTAAATAATAACAAATCATCAGCGAAGACCAGGTGGGAAATCTTGAGCTTTCTGCACATTGGATGAAAATTGAATTGCCTATCATTTTTCAACAGGTCCAAGCTCCTTGAGAGATACTCCATACCAAGGATAAATAGGTAGGGAGAAAGGGGATCCCCCTGCCTAAGGCCTCTTTTCCCTTTAAAATACCCATGTAGGGAGCCATTAAGGGAGATAGAATATGATGGAGAAGAGATACAGGTCATTATCCAGTCCACCATTTTGTTTGGAAACTGAAGACCCAGTAACATTTCTTTTATAAAGCACCAACTGATAGTATCAAAAGCTTTTTTGATATCTATGCTGAGCATAACTCTTGGGGAAACTGATTTTCTGCCATAATTCTTGATCAATTCATGAGCCAGTAAAATGTTGTTGGTGATTTGCCTACCCTCAACAAATGCGCTTTGAGCATCATTTACTATAGAACCCATAACTGTTCTAATCCTATTCGCTAGGATTTTAGATATGATTTTGTAAAGAACATTGCAACAAGAGATGGGTCTAAAATCTGAAGGAGAAGTAGGACTTTTGGTTTTAGGGATAAGTGAGATAGAAGTTGAGTTAACCATACCTAGCAACTTGCCAGTTCTGAAGAAATCCGCAATAGCTTGAGTAACTTCATCTCCAACAATACTCCAAGAAGATTTGAAAAATGTAGCACTGAAGCCATCTGGTCCAGGAGCTTTATTATCTGGCATGGAAAAAATAGCATTTCTGATTTCATCATTAGTGATTGAGGCAATCAGAGAACTGGCCTGAGAATCATCCAGACATGGCCCTGAGTGAATAATATTGATATTTGGAGAAGTAGTATCCATTGCAGTCCCCATCAGGTTTTTAAAATGAGATATAAACTCGTTAACAATATCATCACCTTCTGTTAGTCTTTGTCCCAAGTTATTGTATAGGATCATAACTCTGTTTTGATGCCTATTAGCTTTTATCATTGAATGGAACAGTTCAGTACATCTGTCACCTTGTATACTCCAATCAGTTCTTGCTTTTTGCTTGTAGAAGGATAATTCACAATCCATTAAGGTGTTGTATTTAGATATACAGACCTTTTCCTGTTTAATAAACTCAGGAGACATTGGGTCAGATTGTAAATTTTTTTGCACATCCTCCAAAGCTTGCTTTGCATGATAAACCTGTTCACTGATATTATAGAAGAATTTCTTATTTATTTCCTTCAGAGCAATCTTCAAAGTTTTCAGTTTAGAGCAAACTGAGAACATGGTACATCCTTTGACCCTTTGCTGCCAGATATTTGCTACTGTGGGGAGGAAACAAGCATGTTTAGTCCACATCTTAAAAAATTTGAAAGGTCTCTTGCCCTGATAGCTGTCTTCACTGACTGTAATGATCCCAGGGGAATGATCTGAAATTTTTGGTAATAAAAATTCCACTTGGCTAGAATTGTAATTATGAATCCAATTATCATTTGTCAAAACTCTATCCAATCTACTCCAAATCCTTGATCCATGATCCTGTTTGTTGTTCCAAGTATAAAAACATCCAATGTTTTTCAAATGTTCCAACTGACAATCATTAATGAAGTTTCTGAAATCCTCAGTTTCAGAATCTTGAAGAACACTACCTCCAATTTTCTCTTCATTGCTGATAATAGCATTAAAATCCCCAAATAAGAGCCAATGAGTATTTCCAACAGTTTGATGGATAGACTTTAATTCTGACCACAATTCTTTCCTTTTTTCCATTTGATTGAAGCCATAGATAGATGAGATTATACAGTCTAGTTTACCACCAAGAGATTTCACTGTGCATGTGATACATTGGTCAGAAGAACTGAACAGTTGTATATTTAATATATTTGGATTCCATAGGATAATAATTCTGGCTTTACCAGGACTTCTAACATTTGACAACCAGCTCCAGTCTTTAGCAATAAACCTGGTAGTTTTTGATAATAGGGAATCTTTGATCTTTGTTTCCAGTAAAGCAATAAAAGAGATATGGTATTGCCATAAGTGGTGCTTAACAATTTTTTGCTTTGAGGGTCTATTCAGCCCCCTCACATTCCAGAAAGATAGGTTCATCAGTTGAAAGCACCCCCTCTATCCACTGTAGAAGGGTCCAAATCAAAAAGCTCAAGTTGGGAGAACTGATTCTCTGGAGTAAACTTTTTCCTCTGTTTATTACCTTGAACTAAAGTCCAAGAGTTGTTAGAATAGGGAGAATGAAAAGCACCTTCAGAAACTGTCTGCTGTGCATGTGCACCATGCACCAGACTGTGCACCCCTCTTAAACCAGAGAACTGAGGAATGTTTTCAATTCTGCTAATTT
This sequence comes from Asparagus officinalis, assembly GCF_001876935.1. Taxonomy (NCBI): domain Eukaryota; kingdom Viridiplantae; phylum Streptophyta; class Magnoliopsida; order Asparagales; family Asparagaceae; genus Asparagus; species Asparagus officinalis. The sequence goes on from NC_033796.1 coordinate 9,218,991, forward strand.
GCACTTCTTGTTCATCATGAAGAGAATTCTTAGGGGACAATTCTTTCACAGTCATTTGCTTTTCAAACCTTTCTTGCATTTTAGTATCCTGAGATTTTTGCACTGACAGGTCTATGGTGGAAGCATTCCCATCTGGCCTTTGTAATACCGAATTAAGAATATGCACTGATTTATTTGGAAGAGCAGTTGAGGATGATGTTTGAATATTTGGAATATTTTCCTTTAATCTAGGATCATGTACAGAAGTCTTCTGAGTATTCTGGACTGTAGAAGTTTTAGGAACCCATCTCTGAACTCCTGTATTTCTCTTGCAAAACAAGGTATCATGCCCCACTAATTTGCAATGATTACACCATCTAGGCTTTAGCTCATATAAAATCTTTTGATTAAAAGATTTACCATCTGGACCCTTCAGTGTGATAAAATCTGGAAGAGGAGCTGGCATATCCACTTTAATAAGAACTCTAGCATAAGCTAATCTTTGCTTATTAGCTGTGAGTTTATCTGTGGTGATTGGACGACCTACAGCACTTGCAATTTTGCTTATACTTTGTGCATTCCACAAGTTGAGCTTCAAAGCTGGCAGCTGAATCCAAACAGGGTATAAACAGCTATTAATTTTTTCATAGTCCTCACCAATTGACCAAGGCTTTAAAGAAAGTGGTCTAGATCCAAAAAACCAAGGGCCTTTTTCTAATATATCACTCATCTCATCTTTGTTGTTGAATTTGAATAAGAATATTCCAGGTTTTAGAAGGAAAACATCTGGATTGGCAGAATTAGCCCAAACTTTCTTAACATAAGTCTCCATCGCCTTGAATCTGACATTTAATCCAAGAACCTGACCAACTAGACAAAATTGCCACATAGAAATTCCTTCATTCCACTCCTCATCATTAAAAGAAACAGTATCTTTTGTGTCAGGAGGTAAAAATTTCAGCGGCAATCCACAGCCTGTTTTTCTGTTGTCAACAAATAGACTTGACCAGCTCTTCTTATCAGAGATTTGAACAGGTTCAGATTTATTTGATTCCTCAGTAACCAAATTTTTAACTTCAATTTTACTCTTATCATGTGATTCCGAAGAAGCAGATTCAATGAGTGAAATCAGATTCTTAGATTTAGCCTGATCAAGAACAGAATTCTCTTTCTGAAGGCTTTTTTGTGGATCAATAGCTTTAGGTGAAATCATGACAGAATGCTGATAAGAAGATTCAAAATCTACTTTATCTGCCCAAGAAATCTTACCAGATCCGCTGGCACCTGAATTCAAGAACGGAGAGTGACTCTCTTGATTTCCATTAGTCGCCTCGTTGCAAGAAAGAGCTCTTGCTTGAAGAAATTGAGATCCAGACATCTGAGAATCAACCTGCAGATGAGGATCAACCAAAAAATCTCCAGATCTGAGAATTTCCTTCAAAGATTTCTTCATCTTCTCTCCAAAGATGAGGATCAACCAAAAAATCTCCAGATCTGAGAATTTCCTTCAAAGATTTCTTCATCTTCTCTCCAAGAGGACCTGTCGATCCCCAGATCTGAGAATTTCCTTCAAAGATTTCTTCATCTTCTCTCCAAGAGGACCTGTCGATCCCATGATCTTTGGGCTTAGGTTTTCATCATCTTCTTCTGCTCTAGCACCTTCTGAAGATTGAAAATCAGAAATTGAATCTCTTAATCCTATTCCAAAGATTTTTTTCCCTGAATTTCTCTTTTTTTTTGCCATTATTTCCTAGGCGGGAGTGCAAGATAGCAAGGCGAAATTCGCCTGCTAACGTGCACCTAGAAAGAACCGCCCCTTTTAATTAATATTCCCCCCGCTAAAATTAAAGTACCTAATTATTAAAAAAAATCCTCCTAATAATT